>NW_027127609.1:0-5692 GCF_037325665.1 Littorina saxatilis | reverse complement strand
ACTTGTTGGACTCGGCCGAAACATCGCTTGATCGCCATTCATTTCGTTTCACAGGGTGCATCGGTAAGTTCACAAGAAGTGTTTTTCATGCTATAGGTAATCTATCTGAAGGCTCTGTTTTTACTAAGAAGCTGTATTTTTTTAATATCAGTCAATTGACCACAAGTGCATTCGAATCCCTGCAGATTTTCCCAGTGTCACTTGTGATGCAGGTAGCAGGGAAACGCAGCGATCAGCGTTGTTTTTGTAGAAAACGTGTTAATTTTTTTAAATTCTGATTATTAAAGAAGAAGGAACTACCAGATACTTTTGTTTTTCATAACTTTTCTTTTATTGCTTTCTTTTCTCTCCCTGTTGTCTTTTTTAACCTGTGTTGTGCAGTGGCGTCACGCATCACACAGGTTACCTTTTTCATTTTATTATCACATTTTCTTTCAAGAACAGACTGTATTGTGTTCTACTTGCATCATTGCAAGGGTATGTGTGTGGAAATCATGTGAATAGTCAATGATAATGAGTGTAAAGAAATCAAGTCTTTGGTGAAAAAAAAAAGAAGCCTGGTAACCTGCACATGGCGTCACACTATTTCCTGCCTTGCAACCGTACGAGTTCCACTCATTACCATTAAACATGGTTCATATTGGTAGAAAAAGAAGTACTTCTATCCTATCAATGCTTATTACACAACTTGAGTGATTAAAAGTGGTATATTTCATGCTTTAGTGTCACAACATTATGCAGGTTACCAGAACCATGACCCCCCGACGAGAATGGAGTTTTTATCTAAGGTATCAAAGCTACCAATTTGCTGTTTGCATATTCAGGTAGTTGATGCACATGTCTTCAGATTGGCACTAATTGTTTTATTCTTATGACAAGTTTGATTTTTGGGGCCAATTCCCCTTTTTTGTCAGGATAAGTGAAGAATGACTCAAATGCGTGATTCTCTTGTAATGTTCAAGAGCCTTGACCCTTGTGGTTCCAGCACAAATGGCACTAGGAAGAGCCTCTCTAGGTTCTAATGCGTCATCGCGATTGGAATTCCTATGCACATGATATATATATATGTGTACAACATATTGCTGGGTTGTCTGTTTGTCATTGTTAGCAGAAGACAGAGTGTGCAATAGAAGACTTGTATTGTTCTGATGCAGTACTTTGTAATTTGATATTCAGGAATTTTTTCTAACAGACATTCAAACTTGTGGGACTGTTCCATTTGTGGCTTTACAGTTTTAGAATCCAGAAATGGAAAAAGACTGACTAACGGGGGGGGGGGGGGGGGGGGGGGGGGGGGAGGTGGTGGTTAAACTTAAAGCTGGAGAGAATCATTTTCTAATCTTATATTGTAGATGCAGTAGTTGGCGAGCCAGAATTCCTCCCAGAGGTTTAATTCTGTCAATTTACATAAGTAGGACTAGGAAAAGACCTGGCTTGTGGAAGTAGCATGCTTTAAAATCAGAAGTAGTCCTTGGACCTATTCTGTTATTTGAAAACGGACAGTCTGAATTGGATTTGGAAAATACATTTGTTAATTGCGCTTGGGTTTGCTCATATTATTATCAATGAAACTGATCCCGGATGAAGTATGCTGTCAATTTCAACTTCTATAGAAGGAATACATGTAATATTAGCTGCAAGAATAAATATATGGAAAATAACAATTGTGTTGAAAGCATACAGTCAAAAGTTTACTTGTGAGCACAAGTATTCATTGATGAACAAACTTTTCAAACAGCATCCAGAGTGTAAACAAGTCGCGTAAGGCGAAAATACATCATTTAGTCAAGTAGCTGTCGAACTCACAGAATGAAACTGAACGCAACGCAACGCAGCAAGACCGTATACTTGTAGCATCGTCACTCCACCGCCCGTGGCAAAGGCAGTGCCCGTGGAATTGACAAGAAGAGCGGGGTATTCGTTGCGCTGAGAAGGATAGCACGCTTTTCTGTACCTCTCTTCGTTTTAACTTTCTGAGCGTGTTTTTAATCCAAACATATCATATCTATATGTTTTTGGAATCAGGAACCGACAAGGAATAAGATGAAAGTGTTTTTAAATTGATTTCGAAAAAAAAATTTGATAATAATTTTTATATATTTAATTTTCAGAGCTTGTTTTTAATCCGAATATAACATATTTATATGTTTTTGGAATCAGCAAATGATGGAGAATAAGATAAACGTAAATTTGGATCGTTTTATAAATTTTTATTTTTTTTTTTACAATTTTCAGATTTTTAATGACCAAAGTCATTAATTAATTTTTAAGCCACCAAGCTGAAATGCAATACCGAACCCCGGGCTTCGTCGAAGATTACTTGACCAAAATTTCAACCAATTTGGTTGAAAAATGAGGGCGTGACAGTGCCGCCTCAACTTTCACGAAAAGCCGGATATGACGTCATCAAAGACATTTATCAAAAAAATGAAAAAAACGTTCGGGGATTTCATACCCAGGAACTCTCATGTCAAATTTCATAAAGATTGGTCCAGTAGTTTAGTCTGAATCGCTCTACACACACACACACACACAGACACACACACGCACATACACCACGACCCTCGTTTCGATTCCCCCTCGATGTTAAAATATTTAGTCAAAACTTGACTAAATATATAAAAAACCACCCAAGTCCAAGATGCAAATTTTTAAACAAGCGGAAAACGTAACTTCCGCAACTCGGGTTGAAAACAGTTCACAGTCATCATATGAGACAAGTTTGCATGGGTGAACAAACTTCCACAACTTCAGTGTTGCCATTAATGCCAACAGTGGAGACAAACCGTGAGACAAGTTTCCACTGGCAGACACACTCCCAGTTCAGTTCTCTCTGTGCACAGTTCAATAAGTCATTAAGTGATCGGATTCGGGGTACTGTACTACTGTTCGAACAAGTTGGTCACATTTACATTCCTGGCTAGGAATCACTCCTTGATCTTGTATACCTATGGGGGGAATGTTGGCGTTTATTTTTAGTAAGCGGGTAGGTCTGTTGTTAAGTGCAAATTCAGTAAATGGTATTAGACTGAAGGTCTTTTTGGAACTACAGATCTTTTTTTAACAGGGTTGTGTATAATGTATCTACGTTTGTATAATGAGAGTTTTGTTCCTCGTTGTAAAGTTTTGAATGCAATTTATTGAATTAAATGAATAAAGTACAGAAACACCTTACTTTGCAAAGTGCAAAATGTGAAACATGGTCACACCAACACCAATATTGTTTTATTTATTTCCAATCAATGAGGCATTCTTTTGTATTTCCAGGCAAGAAAGCAATGAGGGAATGCTTTCTGAACGGTCTTGGTCGGATAACTGCAGGTTAAACTAAAAATAGTGGAAGATTTATCGCTTATCAGTAACACCAACTTTCAGCTGTTTGTCACACGCACAAGCGTATGCATGCATGCATGCCTGTCAAACATACACATGCATGCATATCTGCGCCTATGTTTGCACACACACGCATGCTTGCCCACACACACGCACGCACGCATCTATATATACGACTTGTGTCTCTGTGTGTGTGTGTGTGTCCGCGATGCACGCCCAATGGTCTCGATGGATCTGTTTCAAATTTGGTGGAAATATTCAGCCACACCCCGGACACAACCTGCTTGATGAGATATTTCAACACGTGCTCTCAGCGCACAGCGCTGAACCGATTTTGGTTTTTCTCTGGATCCATTCCCAGTAACTCTTCCTTATCTTCTCCAGTGTTTTCAGCGTTTATCTCCCTTCCTTCGTGTGGCGTCAATCCATATTCACGTTTCTATTTTTAGCAGGTCACTGTCGACAACGCTCAATCCATATTCCCGTTATACTATTTTTACTTTTCTCCAGTGTTTTGCGCGTTTATCTCCCTTCCTTCATGCGGTGCGCTGGCAAAGCCGGCGTACACCCGGCGCAGCCGGATATTCGGCTCAACTTCTTCATGGTGAAGCCGTACCCGGCGAAGCGAGTATTCATCTAGTCTATATACGACTTGTGTCTGTGTGTGTGTGTGTGTGTGTGTGTCCGCGATGCACGCCCAAGGTTCTCGATGGATCTGTTTCAAATTTGGTGGCCATAGTCTGGTACACCCCGGACACAACCTGCTCGATGAGATATTTTAACACGTGCTCTCAGCGCACAGCGCTGAACCGATTTTGGTTTTTCTCTGGATCCATTCCCAGTAACTCTTCCTTATCTTAATTAAAAAAATGTTTTTGTTTTTTGAGTCACTTGAGAAAATGTGACTCTATGTAATCGGTCAGTGTTTGTCTGTCCGGCCGGCCGGCCGTCCGGCCGTAGACACCACCTTAACGTTGGACTTTTCTCGGAAACTATCAAAGCGATCGGGCTCATATTTTGTTTAGTCGTGACCTCCAATGACCTCTACACTTTAACGATGGTTTCGTTGACCTTTGACCTTTTTCAAGGTCACAGGTCAGCGTCAAAGGAAAAATTAGACATTTTATATCTTTGACAAAGTTCATCGGATGTGATTGAAACTTTGTAGGATTATTCTTTACATCAAAGTATTTACATCTGTAGCCTTTTACGAACGTTATCAGAAAAACAAGGGAGATAACTAGCCTTTTCTGTTCGGCAACACACAACTTAACGTTGGGCTTTTCTTGGAAACTATAAAAGTGACCGGGCTCAAATTTTATGTGAACGTGACTCATTGTGTTGTGAATAGCAATTTCTTCCTGTCCATCTGATGCCTCATATAATATTCAGAACTGCGAAAGTGACTCGATCGAGCGTTTGCTCTTCTTGTTGTTTTGAAGTCTATGTTTTTTGGCAAAATAACTTAAAAATATGTTTTTTTGTGGGAAAAAAAATCCCGACCTACCGACCCTATTTTTTTGCCTATGGCATTGTTACCGTAAACAGCCTTTTTTTTTTTTTTGCCTTATAACTTCACAGAATATATCTTATCTTATCTTATCCTACATATGTGAGAGAGACACCCGAGAGATAATAATCGTTCAAATCACACGTGTGTATATCATGTAAATGAGGTCATGTCAAGCAAGTCTGGCAGGGACCAGCTGTTTTTCCACTGCTTATGATGCCTAAGTCACCGAGACAAACGTCATTATAGAAACAAAAATTGCGCTCGCTAATTACCCTCGATGAATCTTTAGAACTAACACGTCACGCCACACTTTCAGAGTGACATTTCTTTGCTTTGACGTAATAGATTGCACGAGGCTTTAGAAGAGATCGAGGTTCCAAAACAAGCGTCTTCAATTTAGCTGCCACGACTGCAGGACATTTTCCGTAAAATACACGTAAGTACAGTATGTAGGATAAACAGAATACTACATGGCTTGCTGTGTCTTACCAGATTTACACTCGTTGCCTTTTCAAATAGTGAACAGCTTGCTTTCGCTCGCAGTTCAATATTTAAAAAAACAACTCGTGTAAATCTGGTACGACACAGCAAGTCATGTAGTATTCTCTCTTTATCTTATCCTTTCTTATCTTATCTTAATTCTTATCTAATTTTATCTGTGATCGACAAGAAGAAGAAGAAGATCTAATTTTATCTTATCTTATCTTATCTTGTTTTATCACAGGTTGCTGGACGTGAGCCACAACAACATTACAGACAGGGAGATCCGTGTCAACCTGGTCTTTGAGTTCATCGACCAAGACCTGGCCACATACCTGGCTAAGTGTCCCTCTCCTGGCTTGGGAC
>NW_027127608.1:0-25696 GCF_037325665.1 Littorina saxatilis | reverse complement strand
TATTTCGCAGACTCTTCATGTCTGGTAAAAGCTATGATCGAAATCAACTCTTTAGAAATATTCTCAGTCTGCACAGGAAGCAGGGCTTTGATTTTAGATATGTGTACAAGTGAAGGGATGGTCTAACCCCATGCAAGAGCATGCACTGATCTGGTCTAACCCCATGCAAGAGCCTGCACTGATCTGGTCTGTTGCACCTGACCGCTTATATGGGAAGTACTATGCCTTCAAGCGAGAACAACTTCCCATCTATTTGCAGGTACAGTGGTCGAACGAGTACATGATGTGGGACCCTGCACAGTACGGAGGAGCATACACGGCCTCTCCTGACCCAGATAAAATATGGCGTCCCGGTCTAACGGTTCAGAACACCATGAAGGACATGAAGCCCATTGGCCAAGAATACGTCCAGATCCTCTCCATTGCCGATGGTACCACCATCTGGTACCCGGCTGAGAGGTTCGAGACTTTCTGCCGAGTGGACGTCACCTATTTCCCTTTCGACATTCAGGTACATAGGCACGCCTTCTTTGTGATACTAAGAGTGTGTTATTTTAATCTAAAATATGTGGATTTGTTTTCGTTGCTGTCGTCGTAGTACTTGTTGTAGCATAGCAGTTGTAATGTTGGTACCTTGCTACAGCTTCCTTTGATTTGACACCCTGCTGTTGAATGTTACCATGTTTTGTATCTCATCGTGCTTCTCCTTCTCATTCTGTTGGGGCGTTGTTGTAGCTCGTCTTCTTCCTCTTTTCGTAAGAATGTGGTGGTTTTTTGTTACATTTATTATTTTCCAGTTTCTACTGAACTTTAAACTTGTGACTAGAAGACTATTGTTCTGAGAGACAGCCAAGTCATTGTTTGCTCGTTGTTCCTCGTCGTTCCAACCGACCCTCCGAAGTATGACACACTGATCAACTTTATGAGATACGTTGACACTTTGGTTGCGTGGCTTTTGTTGCTGCTAACTTTCCGTTGTGAAATATGGTGTGAATGTGCCAGCAATGAAATAATAAAGTAGTCTACAAATTAATTAAAACGAGATAACAATAAAAATCTACCCACCAGAAAACAGCAACATGAATAAATGGACACTGACTAATTTCGAATTTCGTCTGCATCAGCAAAAAAAACCCACAAAAACAAGAAACTATAAGAAGAGCTGACATGGAAAGAAGACGAAGAGAATAAGCAGGGAAGAATACAGACAGAGTGTAACGTAACGTAACCTAAAAAAAGAATTGTTCTTCAGGTTTTTTAGGTCCTTATAGCGTCATGTATACATTCTCAAAATACTTTCAGAGAAAAGAACACAACGTTTCGAGAATGACGTTTGTCTCGGTGACTTTGTCATTACGAGCAATGGAAACATACTTCCTAGGTCTCTGCCAGGCTGTGGTTTGACCCGACCCCATTTACATATGATATACACACGTGTGAAGAGATGGTTAATTTTACACATGGGCGGTCTCTCTCGCGAATGAAGGATTAATCAAATGACCGTTGACACTGAAGCATTGTGCGGTCTGCTCTGAGACGGTCATTGATCAACAAAACCAAGACTGGATTAACAAAACCAAGACTGGATTAACAAAACCAAGACTGGATTAACCTGCAAGTCTGGCGCTGAAGTAGAACATATGGTTCGAAGGGGTTAAACTCGCTCGAAAATTCAATGAACGAGATTCTGGCAAATGTCAAGATGCTAAACAACTGTATTATAAACAGAGTTAACGAAACGTTCTCTGCTCCTGTACATATCTTCGTGTCGTTGAACAAAGAGTCCAAAATAATCCTATCTGGTTGTCTGACTCCTTCAGAGGTGCGTTTGGAAGATGTTCATCTGGGGAATCGACTTCGCTGCCACAGACCTGCGACCGTTGCTCCCCACCATCGACCTTGACACCTACGTGGTCAACGGGGAATGGGAGGTTCTGAGCACAAAATGCTGGACTGGGGTTGAGGAAAACGACGCAGGTAACATCACCTTCCTGAATTACCAGATCGTCATCCGGAGGAGGCCCAGTCTGCTGGCCCTGACGGTCTTACTGCCCGTGGTGGTCTTGGCGCTCGTCAACATATTCGTCTTCACCGTTCCTTCTGAGGCGGGTGGGTATATACGGATGTGTTGTTGCTGAAAGTGATTTATTATTGTCTTTTTGGTGGAGTATTTCACGTGCTGGTGGTGATGGGTAGGGTGTAGGGTGTGTACAACTACTAGGTTGTGAGAGAGAGAGAGAGAGAGAGAGAGAGAGAGAGAGAGAGAGAGAGAGAGAGAGAGAGAGAATGAGTGAGAGAGAGAGGAGAGAGAGAGAGAGAGAGAGAGAGAGAGAGAGAGAGAGAGAGATGAAGAGAGAGAGACAATAACAATGACAAATTCTTTATTTACGAGAGAGAGAGAGAGAGAGAGAGAGAGAGAGAGAGAGAGAGAGAGAGAGAGGGAGAGAGAGAGAGAGAAGGAGGGAGGGAGGAAGGAAGGGATGGACGGAGCGAGAGAGGAGAAAGAGAGGAGAGAGAGAGAGAGAGAGAGGGAGGGAGGGGAGAGAGAGAGAGAGAGGGAGAGAGAGAGAGAGAGAGAGAGAGAAGGAGAGAGAGAGAGAGAGGGAGGGAAGAGAGAGAGAGAGAGGGAGAGAGAGAGAGAGAGAGAGAGAGAGAGAGAGAGAGAGAGAGAGAGAGAGAGAGAGAGAGAGAGAGAGAGAGAGAGAGAGAGAGAAAGGGAGGGAGAAGATATGGGTTCCGTGTCGTGTGTCCGAGTCGTGTTTTATCTTGTCTTATCTTATATTATTTTGGCTTGTCTTGTCTTGTTTGGTCTAACCGACTGTGATGGTATTGGCGCGTACCGGCCATGTTGTCATGGAGGGAAGAGGGGGTGGGGGGGGGGGGAGAGAATAAAAACACGTTTACCAAATGGAGCTACAATTCCTTTCGTTGGTTAGTTGGTTGGTTGTTCAGGTTTTTTGTGAAGAAAAGGATGAACTATTTCAATGGGTTGGTAACTGTTAGCTTATTTCAACGTGAAGTAGTACAAACAGTTTTTAATTTAAGAATGCTGTTCACACACACTCACACACACACACACACACACACACACACACACACACACACACACACACACACGCGCACATACGCACACGTACACACAAACACACACACACAAACACACACACACACAAACACACACACATATACATACACACAAACTTACACGCACATTTACACTAACACTCTCTCTCTCTCTCTCTCTCTCTCTCTCTCTCTCTCTCTCTCTCTCTCTCTCTCTCTCTCTCTCTCTCTCTCGTACACGCCGATTCATCCTATCCACCATCCCCACATATAATTGCACTGCAGTCTAAAGCAAAAGAAACAAAAAAGTCACATTGAACAAAGCTATTAGCTGAATAAATACCACCCCACGCCCAACACTTCATCATTTTAATGTTCATCACAGCACTGCTCGGGACAAACGACGATGTCAATAAACCAATAATAGTCAGTGAACAGATCGACATAGCATGTCGGGGTTTTAAGCTGCGGGGTGTGTTGTGTTATTCATGGGGGGTAGTGGGGTGTCAATCTCAGTAGTGCAATAGCTTTCGTTCATTGCTTTTAGTATTCTAGTTGCATATGGAATAATATGGACTGTACTAGGATTTGTTTAATTTGATATTGGTACGCCCCCTCGAGGCAATAGATGCATGGTCACCGCACGCAATCAAGTTGCAGGCTTTGTTACTGAGCCATTGTTATATGAGGTCTGTGTAGCTGAAATCCCATCACAACCACGACAACGTTTGAGTTGCTTTAACGCCAAGTATCGTTTATGATGATTCCATTATCATGTATATGACGAACTTGTTTTGACAAATGTTCTGATATCTTGCAACCTTTTGCATCCAGTTTTGTTCCCGCTTCTTCTAATTATTCATTTAGGGGTAGTGTTTATTTTTTTCAAGATCCCTTAACTCAAAACTGAAGACACTTGCATCCTCATTATCTCTTCTATGAACTTGAATTTCAGGCGAACGACTGGCCTACTCCATGACGTCACTGCTGTCGTTCGGAGTGTTCATGAGCTTCATCCTGGACTACATGCCCTCGTCGACAGAGAACCTGTCCATCATAGCCGTCAACCTGTCCTGTCTGCTGGTGCTGTCCGCTGTGCACGTGCTACTGTGCATCCTGTCCCTGCGTCTCTTCCACCGCGACAACGTCAAGCACCCCGTCCCCCCAACACTGCACAGCCTCGTCATATGCCTGGAGATGCTGCTGTGCCTCGACCCGCCTGTCAAGAACAAGGTCTCCGACATCAGCGATAAGACGTTGTTCGAAACCGACACTGTCGGTCACAATGACGCCGCCCAAAGCAAGGGAGTGAAGGGTAAGCTCGACAAGTGGGCCATGACCCGGAAGCAGAAGCAGGCGGCGTACAGTGACCCCAAGGAGATGACGTGGCGAAGGGTGAGCCGCTCATTGGACAAGCTGCTCTTCCGCTTCTTCCTCTGCCTCCTGCTCGCCGCTAACGGTGGCGTCTGGACCGTCATGATCAACAACTACTACCACTACAGCTAAAGGCTTTCAGCTTTTAATATTCAACCACTTGGAATTGTGTCTTGTACAAGAGTGGGTAGCGTATTAACCAAACATGACATTATAGTTGACCATCTGTGCCACTGAGGACGTTTTTATCTGAATTGCATCCGGGCTTATCTTTGTTCAGTCGCGTTGCACATCATTTCTCTCCATCAACCAAATGACAGTCCCCCTGAAAGGAAGCTCCGGGGTGTTACGTGTTGGGGGTAACTGGCCTAGGTTGAACGCACGCATCTGCAACACGAGTGAAATTCTTGACTAGCATAAATTATGTTTTCTTGAATACATTGGTCATAATGTCCTTGGATATGTACCGAGAGAATAGCTGTTCGTTGATGTGAACTTCTGGGAATGACCAAGAAAACGACGAATTACTCACGACTGAATTAATGTCAGTGCTGTTGTCAACCCAGTTCAGTCTTTCTCTGTCTGCTTCTTCTGTTGCCCTCAATGTTGCATTACTAGATGGGTTTCTACTTCTTCTGTTGCCCTCAATTTTGCATTACTAGATGGTTTTCTACTTCTTCTTCGTTCATAGGTTGAAACTCCCACGTATACACTCGTGTGTTTTTTTGCACGAGTGGGTTTTATGATCGTGTTTACCCCATGTGAATGAATGCATATATGCGCTACAATGACATCATTGAGGAACAAACAACAACTCCAATTATAAGTTCCCTCTGCGGTATTTGGTCAAATAAATAATACAGTTACGATATATACACACATATACACACAATCATGAAAAGAAAGGTATCAGGGTTATGGATTCAAAACCGGGTACTCACAGCTTTGAAGACATGAAAAAACCGTTTGACAATCCCGTGCACAAACTAACACAATAATCTTACCCGGAGTCTGTCAAAAATCGCTACCCGTGAGGTAGACAGAAAAAACACACACACAGTCCGTGAAATCACTGGCACATGATATCCACAGTACAATACCGACACACGGCTAGTGTGTACCGACACACGGCTAGTGTGTAAGTAAAAAAATACAGTCACAGTTCACAGTTAGGATTTGGACCAGTGAGACTGCTGCAACCGTCTAATCTAGTTGCTAATTACTAAATATACTTTAATTAAATAGGTTCTCCTGAACATGGCTTAACTCAACTAGATCACACACAAAAACTGCCGATATGTCCGTTCACTTGAAAAAAAGTAGCGGTGTACTTGATTCTCCGACTGGCGATCTCGACCTAGCCAGTTCACTTCGTCCCGGCCGTGACCTTTCTGGGTCCAACTAAACGGACTTTCCTGTAACCTCGCTGCTAGCTTCGTGAAAGTCCCGTCGAACTTCAGCTAAACTGGTCCAAAGAAATAAGATATTCGGCAGCGGCTTCTCATATGTGTGCCTGTGTTTGTGAGTCTGCGCACGTTGGGTTTCGCTGTCAGATATAAAAAAAAATAAAAAATTAAATGGTCTTGTGGGTAACAAGGACATTTATGGGAAATCGGAATTCCTCTGCTGTAACTTCATGAATATTAATGAGTAGCACATGGACCAATCGCTGGGCAATGCCAGAGATTGTTCCAGCCAGCTTAGCGTGGATGCTTTCCCCTTGACCGCGTTCGGTCACTTTCTTCTTTGTCTACCTACAGACAACACCATTTTTGCTCTGTCTTTACTTTTGACTTATTCTTCGTCTTTCAAGGTTAAATAATTACAGAATTTAATAAAATAATTGTCACTTCGGTGGCCTACTGCAGCAACACTATGCATTGATTCTTTTGTTATGTTTTTGCTTGTATGTTAATTGTGTGAACTGTGTCTCATCTGCCTCGTCTCCACTGATTTCACATAAATGTGCTTAACACTTTTATCAAAAGGGAAAACGTTGTGCTTTGTTCCGCATGGTGTTTTGCACACATAGTTTGATCTTAAAGCACAAACTTCTATATCACAGTAGATTGGCTTTTATCAATATAATCATCACTTTTTAGGTCCAGGCCTTTTGCTTAACATTGCTTAAACTGCTGAAGACATATTCAATTCAATTCAATAAAACTACGATATCATCTGAATGTAAGACAAACAGAAATGTTTCTTTTGGCTCGTATACACAAATAACATCACATAAAATCAAACTCTCGAAACATATAAACACACAACATCTACACATCAATACACCCGCACCTTCACATAATCTGTTTATGACACAATGACGTCCTCAACAGCGTTGATCAGAACTAATGTCTGTGCGTGACATGCTTTGTTCTCATGGATGCTTGTGGATCGTTAAGTGTTGTAGCGCAGGTGATAAAAAAAAGTGTTCTGACGATGAAATAAATCAAATACAATGGAGATTTTAAGTGTTGAATTGTAGTTTGTTGTCAGGCCATTATACACAATACAATGGAGTACAAGGTGAGCACAGTACAATGAATATCATTGCATTCCACCTAAACACAGCGCTCGCGCGCGTTCACACACACACACACACACAAACACACACACGGGCACGTGCATACAAACACACATGCACATACACATGCACCCGAAAACACACACACACACACAAAGGCACACACGAACGAAAGCACGCATGCAAGTACGAACACACACACAGACGCACACATGCAGGTACAATACAAAAGCATTCGATCATTGCATATATGTATACCACATGTACTTACACACACACACACACACACACACACACACACACACACACACACACACACACACACACACAAACGCAGACATGAAAATAAATATCACAAAGTGACAGGTTCTACATTGTGTATCATATTTTATTCTTTCCTGCTTTGATTTGTTAAATAGATATCCTTATCTTACCTAGTTTATGAATATTTCTGAACTTTGAGCATAGCAACAAGCATAACAAGCACTATTTTTCCATAACAAATGTCCAGCTTAATACACTTTATGTAGGTACAAACAACATTGACCAAAGCACAAAAAGACTTAACTCTGATGAAATTAATATTCTCTTTCAGAAATCCTTTGGTTTTTTTTTAGCAATATTCTCTTTGTTTTCACTAGCCTCCTCAAATAAAAAAAATTAAATAGAGATACTTTGCTTGGAGCAGACATTTGTAGCACACTGTCACATTATTATGTTTACACACTTATTTAATTTCTGTTGTTATGCGTGCGTGTGAGTGCATTATATGGAATGGGAAAAGAAAATATAAACACTGTTGTAAATAACATCAAAGTAGTAAAATAGAGAATACGTGTGATTCAGCATGCATTTCCCAAATCTCTGTCTGTCTGTCTGTCTCTCTCCCTCTCTCTGAAACAGGCTACAAAAACTCATCTCTAGTTAAAGGAAAATTAAATAAATTCATCATCAAAACAGATTTATAAATGTAAATGTAAGGCTTCTTTTTAAGCCTACTGTCTATATGATACTTACCGAGACAGTACTATTCTTGCACATTATCTATTATAGGCCGAAAAAATTGGACAAAACGCTGAGTGGGTACAATTATCTCCCATAACCATGCGCCACCGTGGATCCCAAGCACTGTCCGAGTGCTTCCCCCTTACAGGATGTAGGTGGCGCGTCCTCTTTCTTTATGAGCTGCAGACCCTCAAAAAGCCCATAACATATCAAGAGGGGAGGCGGGAGGGAAACTCTAATAGTACTGTCTCGGTAAGTATCATATAGACAGTAGGCTTAAAAAGAAGCCTTACAGTCAATATAACACTTACCTCGACAGTACTATTCTTGCACAGAATACCAGAGTGGTGTGAGGGTGATATGTAGAGTATTAAACTCCTTAATCAAAATCACTTAAATCCAAGGATTAAGATACCCAGGCAATTTTCGAACAGTACTACCGTAAAAGAAAATATACCCAAGAAACATACCTTAGACTGACGTGACCATGCTGGCAACCACTGCTGTGTGGTGAACTCAATGTCAAAGTCCAGGCCACTCAAAGCTTGAATACCACTGAGTCTACGGCAAGTGGCTAAAGCGATGAGGAACAATTAGTCTTAAAAATCAGCAACTTGATACTGATGCCTGCCAGGGGTTCAAACTCATTGCTACGCAGGAGTTTGAGGACCAGAAAGACATCCCCCTTGGGAAATGAAACCCGAGGTTTAGACACCGCTGCATTGCTAATACCCGAAAGGACATTAGCGATGAGGGAGGACCTGATCAAGTGTTCAGATCTGCGACCAGTAGCGGCCGCAATCGTGGAAGCGATGGCAGATCTGTATCCAAGAAGAGTCTTAGAAGAAAGACTCTTCTTTTGATACACTTCCACCAGGAAGTTGGCCAAGTCCTGTGTTGAGGGATAAAGCGGCTTTATCCCCTTGGACAAGGCGAAGGTGGCCCAAGCTCTCCAGCGTAAGTCGTAGAGCTGATTAGTTGATCGCCTCTTAGCGTTCAAGGAAAACTCTACTGAACTCTTGTGCAATCCTAGTGCAAGCAGTTTGGAGCGCACAAGAGCCATGCGGTCAAGCACAGACTCTCTGGACGTGGATGAGGGAGGCATGATCGAGGCTGGAGCAGACCTCCCCCGTCCAGATCCAGAGGTAGAGGGTCTACGTGGGTGAGACCGCGAAGATCTGGAAACCACGGAGCTGTTGGCCAGTAAGGCGCGACCAAAATCAGTCTTGGTCGTTCCTGCAGATATTTTGCCAGCACCCTCGGAATCAGAGATGTCGGGGGATAGGCGTAAGCATCGAGGAGCCTCCACAAGAGAGTGAATGCGTCCAAGTGGAACGCATTCATGTCTCGAAAGGGGCTGACGTACCTGGGAAGCCGAGCGCTGAATCGAGTTGCGAACCGATCGATCAGAGGACGGTCCCACCTTGCCCACAGACGCTGTAGAACGTTGTGAGCGATGGTCCATTCTGTGGAGAGAACCTGATCGCCCCGACTGAGAATGTCGGCCAGGGCGTTCATTTTCCCCGGAACGAACTGGACTGACATCCGGACCTGATTGGTCTGGCACCAGAGCAGAATCTCCTCCGCCAACAGGGAGAGGGACCGAGAATTGGTGCCCCCCTGGTGGCGAAGGTAAGCTAAGCATGTGGTGTTGTTGTCCCCGTTGAAAATCAGAGGGGCCAAGGACAGGCCGAATGGGAGGGCCCGAAACTCGAACACTGTGCCCTCCCAAACGAACCGGAGCAGATGTCGGTACCCCGGGGCCACCAGGATGTGGAAGTAAGCATCCTGGAGGTCCCAGACATGGCCCAAACGTTTGGCCGGATGACCAACCGGACCGACGAAGGGGTTTCCATCTTGAACTTGCACCTGTGAAGGTACAAGTTCAAGGTGGAGAGGTCCAACACCGGCCTGAACCGGCCGTCCTTTTTGGGGACGGTGAACAGGCGGGAGCAGAACCCCCGAGAAGGCTGAGAAAGGGGGTAGACCGCCTTCTTCTCGACCAACGAGTTCACCTCGTCCTGAAGAGCCTGCCATCTGGCAGGGTCTCGAGGAGGGGGGAACGTCCAGGGTAGAGCGGACAATGGAGGTTGTGACGACAGCGGTAGAGAAAACCCCGACCACACCACCCTCAAGAAAAACTGGTTGGAGACCAGTCTGCCCCACATGCCGCGGGCCCGAAAAAGGGAACCGACGGACGAAAGAGGGGCAACTTGAGGGGGCGTCAACGTAGGGCCGGGACTCACTGAAAATTCTGCTGGCGGGCAGGCGCAGGCTTGCGACCACCCCCCCTGGTGGTGGTGCTTCCCCTTACCTGTCTGAGCACCCTTCGTCTTGCTTGGGAACGCAACAGGCGCCTAAGAGGAGGAAGAAGGAGGCAGTGAAACTGGCTTCTTCTTCTTCTTCTGAGGCTGGGAGCTGGAGGTGACTGTAGCACTTCTCTTACTCCCCGCCGCCGTCGCCGAAGCAGCGAGGCCAACCATCAGAGAATCAGTGTTCCTCTGGCGTGTGGACTCCACCACAGAACGAACAGTGTCCGGATGAAAGAGGGAAGAAGGCTGAGGAAACGTGTTCCTCAGACTCTTCCTCATATCCGGAGGCACTATAGAAGTAGGCAGAAAATGATCACGGAACAGGGCCAATAAAGTGGACCCGTGTTCCAATGGCCAATTCTGCCGCAGACGTCACGCACGATCGCACGGCATGCAAAGCCCGATCCACTCGAACCGTGTCAAGGACCCGAGTGGAATCGGACTCTGCCCGATCGGGAGGGTTCAACAGTGTGGACAGCGTGCTCATCCATGTCAAGGCCTGTGATTGGGCCTCGACTGTGGAAGAAACGGTGGCCTCAAGATTGTGGAACGAAGCAGAGCTCAGTTCCACCTTCTTGACCGAAGGCACCTCCCCAACGAACACATCACCGTCAGCCCCACCCTAAACACTCGAAGTCTGGAAAGGGAGAGTTCGAGAGTAAAAGGGAAAAGGGAGGGACGAAACAGATTGGACACGAGGAAACAGTGGAGGTGCGCCTCCCAAAGGAAAGCATGGCACTGAACCCGCGTCCTCCCGAGGAACATAGGTCGCGTTTGCACGTGAATCTGTACTCCTCAGGCGATGTGCTGCCGCTTCCACCGTGGCACTAAGACTAGGGTGGAACGCGAATTGCCGGCGGACGGATCGTTCATAAAACGAGCCGCCGGCAGACGCGGCGTGAGCCTCCCACGCCCGGGCCGAAGCGGACTCAAAGGACGAGAGGGCGTCTCAGGGAAGGACGTCCTGAAACTGTTCAAACGTCCTTCTAGCTGTGCGAGGACGAGCCTCCTGCCTCTCGTCCTCAGACCCCGGGTCCAGGTCCTGTGTGTCAACACTAGACGACAGACGCTTAAGAGAGGCATCCGTGACGTCAAGACGCCGCGTGATGTCTGTCATGTACTGTTGGAAAGTACGAAGCATAGCTTCGGAAGTTCCATCAGAAACCGGCAAGGGTAGAGGATCAGTGTTAACCTCAGGGCGACCCTGATCCTCCTCCCTATCGTCCTCCGACTCACTCTCCTCTTCACTTCCCGACAACTCCTCAAAAGCAGGAGTGTAGGGAGCTTGAGGGGGAAGAGCCGAAAGCGATGAAGCAGGCTGTGAAGAAACGCCCACAGAAGCAAGAGGCCGCGAAGACCCCTGCCCCAAAGACGAAACGTCTCCAGCAGCCGAAGGGGGAGAAAAACAACAACCCTGCGACTGTTGGGTCAGCCCAGCCAACGAACCCCCGCCATTTATAGACTGAACAGGAACCCATCGGGTCTGATCAGAAAAGAAATGGTCCGGTCCGGTCGGGGGTGCCGATCCGGTCCGGTAGGGTGGTCCGGTGTTCCGGTCCGGTGCCGGACCATCCGGAGGTCCCGTTCGGCACCGAACCATCGTACCCACAGAAGTGTTCGGGTGGTTAGGTCCGGACGTGGACATACCGTACCATACGGACCCGTGGTCCGGTATGGTCCGGTTCGGTGCCAGACCATCCAGACCAACAGAGGTGGTCGGGTGGTCCGGCACCGGGCCATCCGGACCCGTAGGTCCGGACCCGTAGGTCCGGACCCGTAGGTCCGGTACCATCCGGAGGTCCTGTTCGACATCGAACCATCCGTACGCACAGAAGTGTTCGGGTGGCTCGGTCCGGGCGTGGACGTACCGTACCATCCGGACCCGTAGGTCCGGTTCGGTGCCAGACCATCCGGACCAACAGAGGTGGTCGGGTGGTCCGGACCGGTCCGGTAGGGTGGTCCGGTGTTCCGGTCCGGTGTTCCGGTCCGGTCCCGTACCATCCGGAGGTCCCGTTCGGCACCGAACCATCCGTACCCACAGAAGTGTTCGGGTGGTTCGGTCCGGACGTGGACACACCGCACCATCCGGACCCGTAAGTCCGGTGGTCCGGTGCCAGACCATGCGGACCAACAGAGGTGGTCAGGTGGTCCGGTCCGGACCGGACCACCGGTCCAGTACCGGACCATCCGGACCCGTAGGTCCGGTCCGGTCCCGTACCATCCGGAGGTCCCGTTCGGCACCGAACCACCCGTACCCACAGAAGTGTTCGGGTGGCTCGGTCCGGACGTGGACATACCGTACCATCCGGACCCGTAGGTCCGGTTCGGTGCCAGACCATCCGGACCAACAGAGGTGGTCGGGTGGTCCGGACCGATCCGATAGGGTGGTCCGGTGTTCCGGTCCTGTGGTCCGGTCCCGTACCATCCGGAGGTCCCGTACGGCACCGAACCATCCGTACCCACAGAAGTGTTCGGATGGTTCGGTCCGGACGTGGACGTACCGTACCATCCGGACCCGTAGGTCCGGTGGTCCGGTATGGTCCGGTTCGGTGACAGACCATCCGGACCAACAGAGGTGGTCGGGTGGTCCGGTTCGGACCGGACCACTGGTCCGGTACCGGACCATCCGAACCCATAGGTTCGGTCCGGTCCCGTAGCATCCGGAGGTCCCGTTCGGTACCGAACCATCCGTACCCACAGAAGTGTTCGGGTGGCTCGGTCGGACGTGGACATACCGTACCATCCGGACCCGTAGGTCCGGCATGGTCCGGTTCGGTGCCAGACCACCCGGACCAACAGAGGTGGTCGAGTGGTCCGGCCCCGACCGGACCACTGGTCCGGTACCGTACCATCCGGACCCGTAGGTCCGGTGGTCCGGTGTGTTCCGGTTCGGTGCCAGACCACCCAGACCAACAGAGGTGGTCGGGTGGTCCGGTCCCGACCGAACCACTGGTCCCGTACCGTACCATCCGGACCCGTAGGTCCGGGGGTCCGGCAAGGGCCAGAGGTACTGTCCCGCACCGGACCCTAAGGTCCGGTACGGTCCCGTACCATGGGTCCCGTCCGGACCAAACCCGGAGGTCAAGTCCAGTCGGGACCCGTGGGTCCGGTTCGATCCCGACCCGTAAGCCTGGAACGTTCCGGACCCTTGGTCCGGACCATCCGTCACCCGAACACCAGACGCTAAGGAATGGCGTGGGGTCAAGACGGTCCGGTCGGAGGTGTCGGTCTGAGCAACAGAAACAATGTTCCCGTCGCCCTGACCATTCGACAGAAGTACCACGTTCTGTCGAACACCTCCACGTCCAGTAACTAGTCGGCCGGAGCGTCTTAACAAGAGGGACAGCCACCAGTCACACGGACGTCAGAGGGAACCGTAGTAGCAGTGGTCGTAGGCACGAAGCCTGAAACCCCTGCCCCCACAGGACCGCCCTGAACGGGGTCAATTCGCATCCCAACCCCAGCGGGGAGGGAATTCAGAGACCCCGTCATCTCCTCCGATCTCCCCCCCCCAGGAGGCCGAAACTACTGTCGAAACAGCAGCAGACGACCCAGCGAGGGAGTTCAGAGGAGGACCCGTGTCCCTCCTGGCTTCCACAGCGGTGGAAACCGAGGAGGGCACAGGAGAGGCACCGGAAAAAGGAAGATTTTAATGCCAACTGCACCCGGTGTTCCCAGGCGGTCACCCATCCAAGTACTAACCGGGCCCGACGTTGCTTAACTTCGGTGGTCGGACGAGAACCGGTGTTTACAACGTGGTATGGCCGTTGGCTGTCAAAACCTGAGTCTCTCCAGTAGCCCCTAGATCGGATTCACCAACCCCCAAAGAGGGTTGGGAATCGACCTGCCCCCGGATTCGAGCCAGGGAGGAGAAGGAAACCTTCCCCCCAGGCTTGAAACCGGGAGGAGCTGAAGCCTGAGACTGAGGGCCGGACAACGGCGTCGAAGGGGGGGAAGCCTGTTCCACTGAAGGAGAAGGAGAAAGAAGCTTTTTCTTTCTCCTCGACCTTCCCCGAACCTTCGACGGCGCAGCCCCGCCCGAAGTCCCAGGCTCAAGCCCAGCCTGTTTGAGCAAGCTCGCATTGAGCTTGCTCAAACAGGCTTTCTCCGCCCTCCCTCGCCGCAAACGCAAAGCGTTTGGGGAGGGAGAGTCGGAGCGCCGAAAGATCCCCTTCTCCGTGCGTAAAACATGACGCTGGGCGCCCGGAGAAGGGTTGCCCCCGGCAGACTCTGGTTCCGTAGAACCAGAGCCCAAAACAGGACGAGACATCCTACCTCGCCCTGTACGTACCCTTAAAGACAGAGAATTAACAAAATTCAAAGAAAATTTAGGTCAATACTCAAGTGAATGCGGCGAAACGAGAAGCAGACGACCGGTCACCACGAAGTAGGACGGGAGGCACGCCGAGTCCGCCACACAAAAACGGAGGCACAAGTTGAAGGAAACACAACGTAGCCTCAAGCCAGAAGTGGAATAACACACAATAATCCAACAGGTGATAGTCCACACAGAAAAGAAGCCTCTTAGTCCAAAATAATCCGGGAGCGTAGCAGAAACACAGCCGGTCTGACACGCGCGAAAAAAGAAAGAGGACGCGCCACCTACATCCTGTAAGGGGGAAGCACTCGGACAGTGCTTGGGATCCACGGTGGCGCATGGTTATGGGAGATAATTGTACCCACTCAGCGTTTTGTCCAATTTTTTCGGCCTATAATAGATAATGTGCAAGAATAGTACTGTCGAGGTAAGTGTTATATTGACAAGGACATTATGGCACAGACATTGCAAAACAAATAATGACCAACTTAAAAGTGCGAAGTGAGATTTTGTCACCCAAATGTAACACAGATTGCCAGAAAGGTAAGATTATCCGATATAGTGTGTGTGTGTGTGTGTGTGTGTGTGTGTGTGTGTGTGTGTGTGTGTGTGTGTGTGTGTGTGTGTGTGTGTGTGTGAGAATGTGTGTGTTTGTGTGTGTGTGTGTGCGTGCCTGCGTGCGTACGTGCGTGCGTGCGTGCGTGCGTGCGTGCGTGTGTGTGTGTGTGTGTGTGTGCGTGCGTGCATGCGTGTGTGTGTGTGTGTGTGTGCGTGCGTGTGTGCATCTCGTGCGTGTGTGCATCTATCTGTCTGTCTAGCTGGCTATGTGAATCCCTTGGTTTAAGCCTAATATTTAAACCATCAAAAGCATCATCACTTATCAGCCTCATCATGCAGCTCCATGAGAAGCTCAAAGCGAACACAATCGTCACTGCCTGGGCAGTGCATCTCCTTGGCCAGTTTTGTGCTTACTCGGTTCAGCTCTCCAAACTCCAAGACAATGTTTTGCAGCACACGCACGTAGTCTTCTGAGTACACATAGGAGAAAGTGGCTTCTAGATAGTGACGCAAAAGGACGACATACTTGTCCCTCATAGTGCTCACCGTTTGACGATCAGCAACCTTCTCGCTGGACGGGTTGAACAGCAGGATGCAGTGAAGAAGGGCGTAGATGGTGATGTCATTCTTAATCACGGCCTTGAGCTCTCTGCACAGCTCCGTGCCCCAGCCGAGGTAGGGGTTGTAGGGGAAAAGGCTTTTGCACAGTTCTTCCGTCATCTGGCCTTTTATCATCAGCCACGCGTTCCGCTCCGCCACAAAGATGTAAGCGTTGCGTACAGCCATGACAGAGCCTATGGACGACTTGAAGCAGGCGATTTGGTCGTCGAAGTTCAGCCTTCGAAAGTCTTCCAGCCTTTTGACGAAACTGACAGCATTTCGCACTTGTATGTCACAGTCTGAAAGGAAGTCTGTGATCCCAAAGTCGCTGGAGTCCAGAATGGCTGAGGTCTGGCGTTCTCGTAGGGAAACCAAAATGGTGTCTTCGTACGCTGCAGACATGAGAGTGAGCAACATTCGTTCCTCTTCTGACAGGCGCCAGTACATATGAGGGTCTGATGGCAGCTGGTCACGGGTCAAAGTTCGAAGGTCAGTCAAGGACCCTTTCTTTTGCTCCACAACAACTGGTCCATTTTCAGAGGAAGGAATTGAGGGAGGGCTGTCCGAAGTATTTGCCTGTGAACATGACTGTGCCTTTGGATCCTTGGTCATTCCTCCCAAACAACATCCTTCAAGAGGTTCCAATGACTCTTTCGACTGACATGCCGCACTTGAAGCATTCAACACCATGTGTTCCAGATTTGGCAGGTTCCCTTGTGCAAGACTACTGCTGACTCCTTCCACCAGAACACTCTCACTGACGGCAGAACGCTCCTGAGACACACTGCCGTCTACCTTATAAGGAGCAGAGCAGCTACTTGTTCCAGCCTGAGACACACTGCCGTCTACCTTATAAGGAGCAGAGCAGCTACTTGTTCCAGCCTGAGACACACTGCCGTCTACCTTATAAGGAGCAGAGCAGCTACTTGTTCCAGCCTGTGCGCAAACGTCTGTTACCATCTGTGATACCATCATGGGAACTGCTGAAGATGACACAAAGGGCGGAGAGGCGTGTTCCCGGGGAAGTTCTGTTGCAGCAAATGAAGAACAGTCCCGCTTGCTCTGCATTTTGTTTCTCTTCACTTTCTCTTTCAGCTTTTTCTTCTGGTCGACACCTGTCAAGATATCCACACAAAAAAACAAGTCGTGTGAAGCGATGAAAAAACATTTAGTCAATCGGTATCAAACTAAAAGATCAACACCACAAACCAGTCATCGCCAAGACTACGAGATACATTTAGGTAGTCTCGGCTAACAATACCGAGACGGATCACGCTGGTCTCCGAGAATCATACGAGCGTATACAGGGGCGGATCACATGTGCGAAGCGTTCAAACCTCCTAGGGGGGTCATGGGGGCTTGCCCCCCCCCCCCTCTCACAAAAATGTTGATAAAAACAAGGAACTGACATGGAGCAATTTGGTGCAATCTGAGCCAAGAAACTTCCCCTAATACACGTTCCAAAAAGTAAATCTAAGAAGACAAATTTGGATCAAAACAAGGACTATTGACCGATCTGGTGGTACCTGAGCAAGCAAATTACCCAACTGCTTTCCAAAACCGTCACTAAGAAGACACGGGCCGGCTCTTATGGGGGTCCGGGGGCATGCCCCCCCGGAAAATTTGATAAAAATCAAGGAAAATGGAGCAATCTGGTGCAATCTGAACCATCAGATTTTCTTGATTTTCAAATGTTTTTTTCTCATTTTTTTTCTCACTTTAAACACAAACCAGAAACCCCGGAAACCCCCCTGGATCCGCCCCTGGTATACATGTAGTACTTACTGAACCTATTTTCTGTAATTCTGAGCACATTGTTACAGTGAACATGACATATATATATTTTTGAATTCAGGAGAAGATGGGGAATACAATGCAGTCCTCGTTTAATCTGTTACTGAAAGTTCGATTTTAATGACAACTTTAACGAGAAAACTAATCAATTAATTTGTAAGATTCTGAGCTGAAATGCAATACCATAGTCCGGACTTCGTCCAAGATTGCTTTACCAAAATGTCCATCAATTTGATTGAAAAATGAGGGTGTGACAGTGCTGCCTCAACTTTCACAAAAATCAGGATATGACGTCATCAGACATCTGTCCAAAAGATGAAAACTATCCTTAGCGGATTATGACTTTATTCAGTTATTCTGCAGAAAAACAGAAATGCTGGAGAAAAACTGTTTGTTTCTGCAGCATTTCTGCATAATGTCATCTTTCGCGAGAGCAACGGTTTTTTCTGCAGTAAAACAGTTTTACTGCAGTAAAATTGAAATCAAGAATGCTGCAGTAAAACGGTGATGTTGTTTTACTGGAGAAAAACTGTTTACACTTTTTCTTCAGCATTTTGGCATTATTCAGTTATTCTGCAGAAAAACAGAAATGCTGGAGAAAAACTGTCTTTTCTGCAGCATTTCTGCATAATGTCATCTTTCGCCGAAGCAACGGGTTTTTCTGGAGCAAAACATTTTACTGCAGTAAAATTGTAATCAAGAATGCTGCAGTAAAACGGTGCTGTTGTTTTACTGCAGAAAATCTGTTTACACTTTTTCTGCAGCATTTTGTACTGGCTCATGCATTATAATGTTGGAGCACGCGAGCCCCCCTCTGTCGAGAGATGCTCATCCAGAATTATCAATAGTTGTGCGTGACACGAATGTATTTTGTCTGTCTGATTGGTACACTGCGGAACAAACTATTATACTATCCCAGGGGGCGACGAATACAAACCCTACTTTACAAGGTCGTTCGTTTTTCTCCAGAAAAACGGTCACAGACTATTCTGAAGAAAAAATTAATCGCAATAATGCTGCAGAAAACCAAGTAAACATTATGCTTCAGAAAAACTGTTTTACTGCAGTAAAAAACGTTGCTTCGGCGAAAGATGACATTATGCAGAAATGCTGCAGAAAAGACAGTTTTTCTCCAGCATTTCGGTTTTTCTCCAGAATAACTGAATAATGTCATAATCCGCCAAGAGCCAGTACAAAATGCTGCAGAAAAAATGTAAACAGTTTTTCTGCAGTAAAACAACAGCACCGTTTTGCTGCAGCATTCTTGATTTCAATTTTACTGCAGTAAAATGTTTTGCTGCAGAAAAAAACGCTGTTTTGGCAAAAGATGACATTATGCAGAAATGCTGCAGAAAAGAACGGTTTTTCTCCAGCATTTGTCTTTTCTGCAGAATAACTGAATAAAGTCATAATCCGCCAAGGATAGAAAACAACATCTTGGGATATCATACCCAGGAACTCTCATGTGAAGTTTCATGAAGATTGGTCAAGTAGTTTTCTCGGAATTACTTTATACACACACACATACACACACTGGTTGGTCCGGTGTCAGAATAATGTGACTGGGTGAGACATGAAGCCTGTGCTGCGACTTCTGTTTTGTGTGTGGCGCACGTTAAATGTCAAAGCAGCACCGCCCTGATATCACCCTTCGTGGTGGACTGGGCGTTAAGCAAACAAACAAACAAACAAACAAACACACACATACACACACTATGACCTTCGTCTCGATTCCCCGTCTATGTTAAAACATTTAGTCAAGACTTGACTAAATGTAAAAACAGACTATCAGTGTCACTTGTTACAAGCAGTACTCTTAACCTTTGCTGTGCTTCCTGGGTTCACCTGTACCCAGAGACACACTAAAATCATTGTAACTCTGGAACCATTAAAGGTATCTTTTTGAAATTGTAAGCATCTCTCACACACCTAATTTGCTCTCTGTCTGCAAATTTTTAGTGTGTACATGACAAAACATTAAAATTAATTGATTATGATAATTTACATAAACACTACCGATGGCGCGGGTTCACACAAACCCATACTTTTAAAGAGTAGTAGTGATTGTAACTATCCCTCTGCCGACGGCGCGGGTTCTGCTACACCCATAATTACCAAAGCGGCGGAACAGTGTCTGTCTGCCTGTTTGTCTCCAAGAGACTTGTCTGTCTCTCTGTCTGTCTGTCCGTATCTCTGTGTCTATATGTCTGTTGTCAGTTGCTCTGTCTGTCTATCCGTCTATCTGTCTATCCGTCTATATGACCGTGTCTGTCTATCTGACTGTCTGTCTCTGTCTATCTCTCTCTCTGTCTCTCTCTCTCTCTCTTAGTCTCTCTCTCTGTCTCTCTCTCTTAGTCTCTCTCTCTGTGTCTCTTTCTTAGTCTCTTTCTCTTTCTTAGTCTCTCTCTCTCTCTCTTTCTTAGTCTCTCTCTCTCTTTCTTAGTCTCTCTCTCTCTCTTTCTTAGTCTCTCTCTCTCTCTTTCTTAGTCTCTCTCTCTCTCTCTTTCTTAGTCTCGCTCTCTCTCTTTCTTAGTCTCTCTCTCTCTCTCTTTCTTAGTCTCTCTCTTTCTCCCTCTCTTTCTTCGTCTCTCTCTCTCTCTCTTTCTTAGTCTCCCTCTCTCTCTTTCTTAGTCTCTCTCTCTTTCTTAGTCTCTCTCTCTCTCTCTTTCTTAGTCTCTCTCTCTCTTTCTTAGTCTCTCTCTCTCTCTTTCTTAGTCTCTCTCTCTCTCTGTCTTAGTCTCTCTCTCTCTTTCTTAGTCTCTCTCTCTCTCTTTCTTAGTCTCTCTCTCTCTCTTTCTTAGTCTCTCTCTCTCTCTTTCTTAGTCTCTCTCTCTTTCTTAGTCTCTCTCTCTCTCTTTCTTAGTCTCTCTCTCTCTCTCTTTCTTAGTCTCTCTCTCTCTCTTTCTTAGTCTCTCTCTCTTTCTTAGTCTCTCTCTCTCTTTCTTAGTCTCTCTCTCTCTCTTTCTTAGTCTCTCTCTCTCTCTCTCTCTTTCTTAGTCTCCCTCTCTCTCTTTCTTAGTCTCTCTCTCTCTCTCTTTCTTAGTCTCTCTCTCTCTCTCTTTCTTAGTCTCTCTCTCTTTCTTAGTCTCTCTCTCTCTCTTTCTTTGTCTCTCTCTCTCTCTTTCTTAGTCTCTCTCTCTCTTTCTTAGTCTCTCTCTCTTTCTTAGTCTCTCTCTCTCTTTCTTAGTCTCTCTCTCTTTCTCTCTCTCTTTCTTAGTCTCTCTCTCTCTTTCTTAGTCTCTCTCTCTTTCTTAGTCTCCCTCTCTCTCTTTCTTAGTCTCTCTCTCTCTCTCTTTCTTAGTCTCTCAGTCTCTCTCAGTCTCTCCCTCCCCCTCTCCCCCCCCCCCCCTCTCCCTCCCCTGCAAGAAGTCGGTGAAGGGAGAAACTCGATGCACCCACTGAAGTAGCGCTGTGGGTTTCCCCGGCTGAACCCACCCCGTCGTTAGAGAAATAAACGGTAAAAACCCTCTTTCAAATGTATGGGTTCAGACAAATCCGCATCGTCGTTAGAGAAATAAACGGTAAAAACCCTCTTTCAAATGTATGGGTTCAGACAAACCCGCATCGTCGGGCGTGTGTAGTCAAAAGCGGCATCCGGCAAAGGTTAATAAGTGAGCATGCAATTGAGTGTGATAGGGTGCCCAAACGCCCTCTAGTCACATTTGAAGCAAAGACTGTCAGATCAGTCAGGGGTGAGTTTGGGCTAAATTAATTAGGCCCTTCATAAAGCTGATTTGCCAAGTTAGCTAGAGCATAAAAGGGAGACACAGCAATCAGGCCAGGCTGTCATTTCCTCCTTTGGAATATTCAAAGGTGCTCCACACTCAGCATTCTAAGGCAGACAACCACTGCAGAGTTGCTGTGACAAGGGGAACTACGACATTACCTTGCCATTAAAAATGCGCAGAGAAGGCTAAAGGGTAATTAATTTCAATGTGCATCCATATTTCTCCATATGACTGGAAACAGGTGTGGATTGTTTGGTTTGCGTTTTGATCTCCTCCTTAACAAAAACCAAAAAAATGTAATTTAAAAATAATTGAAATACCCATGCAGATAATTGTGTCACCAAGGTATCTGTAATGTGAGACCCCATTAACTTCAGGCAATGTCTCAACCTTTGTTGTCTGCCTTTTAAGCATTCCTGTCATGGAAGTTAGGATCCATGTCTTCAGCGATGGGGCACTAATTTGGCTTCAGTTAAAAAACAGTCATACTGCATGGTACCACAGTGATCGAATCACCCCCCACCCCACCCCACACCCCCCCCCCCCCTTTTAAGACCATCATTTTCAAATAACCCTCTTTTCAAGACCCTAGTTTTCAGATGTACTGCTAGTCTGTACCTCCATATGCTAAGACTCCGATTTCAGACCTAATGTTCCCCAATCCATGCAAGTCTTCAAAGGGGTTGTACCCTAATTTTAACTAAGATGAAAAAATACCTCTTAAATCTTGATGAACCAACTCTTACCAAAAATGAGTTCAGCTTTCATTCCCACATCCAAGCACTTTTGCATGCGACACCAAGGACACACACGACGGCTGTTTTTGTCAATCAGGCAGTTTCTCCCTTCACTGCATGTCTTGACTTCCTGTCAGAAACATTAAATTAAAAAAATAAGTCAATGATTAAATCAGTAAATGTGAGGCAAAGAAGAAGAAAGGCTGACAATTCGTCGCTAATAATAAAAACTCAAAGCATGATATTTCTTTTTGAGAAAAAATAATAGAGCAAGATAAAGATTTAGTTTTCCATAATCAAGGTGCAAAAAGTCATACATAATAACACTTCAAAGGTATGGTCTGTATGTACAGTATAAAGTGTTCATCCCTAAGATCACACTCACTCACACATGCACGCACACACGCGCGCGCACACACACACACACACACACACACACACACACACACACACACACACACACACTCTCTCTCTCTTTCTCTCTCTTTCTCTCGCTCAGGCTCTCTCTTTCTCTCTCTCTCTCTCTCTCTCTCTCTCTCTCTCTCTCTCTCTCTCTCTCTCTCTCTCTCTTCTAAAGAGTGTTTCTAAAACTAATTTTACTGAAACAATCCAGTCTTGTATTTGATGATTATAAGAAACTTAAGATTCTCCCATTAAAAGAAAGATTTAAATTAAATGAAGGCGTGCTCCTTCACAAAATACTTTCCGGCCGTGCACCACGAACTTTCGTTGCAAACTTTAAAGTCAAACCAAACCGAAAGTTTAACGTCCCAATTCCAAGGATAGATCTCTTCAAGTCAAGCTTAGCCTATTCTGGTAGCGTCCTGTGGAATTCTCTCCCGGAATTTGTGAGAGTCCCAATGAGTCTAAATACTTTAAAAAAAAATGTTAAATTACGAAAAATCACAGGGCTGGAAGACTTCGTTTAGTTATATTTTCATTTGTCCAGAGCATCAGTGTTCATTATATCCACACAAAAACACTCAAAGCTTTAATAACACATTTACTCATGCATGTGTATTCAGCATTGTTTTCACCGTTACATATATTTGTGTATAATATGTAATATGTAAATATTCATATTATAATGTTGTTGTTTTTCTCTACCTTTTTTTCTACGTGAATATCCGTGTAAATGTGTGATTAGATTAGTCCCCTCTCTGGGCGAGGGCTGGTTGAAAAAAAGCTCGTTATATTGCTTATGCCACAACCCTCGAAAAATAAAATTTGATTTCTAAACAACGAAGTGACTGTGGTAAAATGTGATTTGATTTGATATCTCTCTCTCTCTTAACAATGTATTTTTGTATTTGTGAGGAGCTCGGGAAACTGATGTTTTGCTTCTTGATGATGATGTGTTACGGACTCTCTCTGGACTCTCCCTCACGTACTCAACAGATGACATACATGACAACAGCAGGATACTGGCATGGCAAACTTTATTCCTGTCTTTAACATCTTCTTCTCTCCTCCACTTCGCCTACCCGACCGAAGCCGGGTGGCCACAAGCCAAAACACAAAGATGACTACATCTTGTCAGTTAGTGGATCTCACAACAACACACGTCCTCTCTCTCTCTCGCGCCTCTCCAAAGTTCTCTTTCACACCCTAGCATGTACATGTATACATAATCAAACTTTTGCGAGAGTCACAAAGATCCAATCAACATCTTAGTAACCACCCGTATCCACGACATTCCAAGCAGGTTCCGTGTTTCATTGGTTAAACGTAAGACAAGAGGAAGGGGGAGGAACACAAAGGGTGGGGGGGGTAAACAACTGACCACCTGCCAGCGATTCACCCGATCCGACAAAGGAATAAACACCCTCTTAACGAGGCTTTGATCGGGGCGCTTCCAAAGACAGGGCTTGAGCATCCTCTGGGAAGCTACTCCCGGTTAGGCCATAACAGTTATGCAACTGACCACCTGCTGGCCAGCGGCTACCCGTCTCTTCCTAGGAGAGCGGCTTAATTTCAATGGATCAAAGACTGGTCAGAACATGAACACAGACGGCTAAGCGCGCTTAGGATTTACCGGTGACTGGACATGTGCATCTCAAAAGTTAACTAATAGCACAGATAATGGCATTACACAAAACATAAAGCGATCGGCAACTATAAACACTAGACTGGACAATGACAAAAACTTTACTCTATAATTGGTGACTGGTGACCCTGTCACATATTCTTTTTTTACATTTAGTCAAGTTTTGACGAAATGTTTCAACATTGAGGGGGAATCGAGACGAGGGTCGTGGTGTATGTATGTATGTGTGTGTGTGTGTGTGTGTGTGTGTGTGTGTGTGTGTGTGTGTGTGTGTGTGTGGGTGTGTGTGTGTGTGTGTGTGTGTGTGTGTGTGTGTGTGTGTGTGTGTGTGTGTGTGTGTGTGTCTGTCTGTGCGTGTGTGTGTGTTGTTCACTGATTTTTTCGAATGTTGTGTACATGTCAATGGGCATGGTGCTTACAGCTTTGTTGTGTCAATGCAATCTACTCTATAATGCTTTACTTACGTCAAATGAACTCACATCATTTCATTTAAGCAGTGTATTGTATGTACATTTATGCTATATATGTTCTTACTTCATTTTATCCCCAAGTAGGCAGTACTAGGGTCCGACAGACTTTAATCCCCGAGTACGCAGTACTAGGGTCCAGCAGACTTTAATTGTGTGTCTGTGTGTCTGTCTCTACTGGGCGCAGTTCGTTCAAAAGTTGATACACTAACTTGATAATAGGTCCGATTGATCGTATTAAAACTTCATAATGTTACCTGGGACCTAAATGCCAAATAATCCACAAAAAACACTCTTAACGGTGGGCGCGATTCGCGGTGGGATAGAACAGCCGTTCGGCTGATAAACCGCCCAGCCAGCCACCGACACCAGGCTTTGCGTGCGTGCGTGCTTTGCGTGCGTGTGCCACTGCGCGAGCATTATAGGCATTTGAGTTCACTGGCGAATGTCAGAGTTGGTGGCTTGGTGGAAAGCGTTTCCGACTATGGCCAAAGTGATCCGGGTTTGATTCCCAGCATGGGCGATCTATTTTTTATTTTTATTTTTTTTTAATAATTTCTTGTTTACTACTATTGTTTATTATGAACGTTTTAATGTTTTATTTTACTCTAATAATTTTTTTAATTGTGTAAAATAATTTGTTTTTTGGGTTTTTTTGTTTGTAAATCCACGTGCACAAGACAAACACTTTCATACTGGGGGAGCGAGCCAGTCTGAAGAGTACTCGGGTCCAGCGCCAGCGTTTTTTATTGTGTGTCTGTGTGTGTGTCTGTCTGTCTCGACTTAACAGCTTATTGCTGGGAAACTACTGGGCGCAGTTCGTTCAAAAGTTGATACACTAACTTGATAATAGGTCCGATTGATCGTATTAAAACTTCATAATGTTACCTGGGACCTAAATGCCAAATAAATCACAAAAACGACTCTTAACGGGGGGGGAGGTTTAGGCGGTGGGAGGCTGTTCGGCAAAAAGAACAGCCGAACACGAGAAAAGCATGCGTATCGCATGCGAGACGATTTGCAAGCCAGCCAGCGGGTGGGGATTTGGTCTCGGCAAAGAAACTACAATGCAGTGTTTGGTCTCGGTGAGACTGAAAGAGAGACAGAGAGCACGAGAGAGAGCGACAGGGACACACAGTGATTCAAGGTGGTGGCTTGGTGGCCAAAGG
>NW_027127607.1:0-18378 GCF_037325665.1 Littorina saxatilis | reverse complement strand
CCCCCCCCCCAAACATGTTCACCACACAGACTGTCCCCCTTCCTCCCTCCGCTATCCCATGTTTCTATACTCTCTCCCCTCTGTTGCTTGGAAGATATGTACACCACAAAGACCACACCCCCCCCCCCCCTCCTCTATCGCCACCCCGTCTCCTCTGTTGTTTTCAGACTTACAGACATGCATACCCCCCCCCCCCCCCTCCCCTCTATCTCCATCCGATATGTGTTCTGTGATGCTGCAGATTCTCCCCGTGTCTGGCACCAGGCTTACCTGTGTCAGAAAGCCCAGGTGCGAGACAGGTAGAGGGACGTGAGGAGTCTATAGGACCGTTTTGATGGGAGAGCTAACCTAGCTTTGTGTTATGATGTGGTGATTGTGAGTATAGTACCACCCTGTGAGATGCTGCTGGTAACTTTTTGAATAGGTTGTTGCTAGGTTCAGAAATGCTGGTGAAATGCTGGCTGTGATGTGACTCTTCCAGTGCTTTCATTTTGTGGAGTATGTCTAGAAAGTCATGCCTTGTTGTTAAAACTGCTCGTCAATAACTAATGAAGAACGGAAATATCTTCTTTTGGAAACAGAATGAGAACCTGTTGAGGTGTGAATCTTCCAGTGCTTTGGTTTCTTGAGCCAGTAATGCCTTGTTGTTAAATTAGTATCAAAGGCAATTATGAGCTGATTGAAGTCTCACACATTTATTCACAATTTCGAAAGCGACGCAGAAAAGATGCCGTGAGCTGGTGGTGTCTTAATGGATTGACAAGTTTTAGTAATGCGTTGGAAATGCACACAGTTCCGTAATATTCGTTCACATATCTATGACTATGAGGAGGAAAAAGCCAAACACAGTCTGATTGTGATGCACTCTGGGTAGACTAAACAGTAGTCGTGGCAGTGCCATGAACAAACATACTGCGTTTGCAGCCACCTGTTTCTAGAGATGTTGCTGGCGTAAAAACTACGTCATCGTCTTCTGCTTGGAAGTCTTCTGTGTTGAAGCCGTCTGCATGTCTGATTTTCTGGGAACGTTGGTGTTGCAAGGTCTCAAGTTGGTGATGCTGGTGGTTTTGCTGCCGTCTGTTTCTGTGAAAGTCAGTTGTCAAAATATCTGATTCTTTTCTTTGAGGATTAGTTTGTTTGGCATCTGAAGCAATCTGCCAGGAGATATTTCTTTGAAGGTGTTTTCTTTGGGATGTTATTATAACGGTGAAAGTCGCTGACAAGGACTACTGTACCGGGTTTATGGCTACTGCCACTTGTTATTTGCACCGTGGGTGCAGTTCTAAAGTCCTCACTCGTCGTGATCTCTGCTTTATGTACCACATTTTCACAATCTGTCACTTTCTTACTGGTTGTTGCGGCTATAGCGTTCACCCGCAGTGTCTGCTACTTTGGATTGTTCATGATCTGTCGGAAGATATACCTGTGATTCTGCACAATCTTAATCTGTATCTGCTGCTTAACTCGATGTCCAGTAGCTGCCACACTTGTCCTGGTTTTTGTCCTGATAAAGTTCACATGGTCTACCTGGTACATCTGGTTGTTTTACAGTGTCTGATGCTGTGTGTGTCTTTTAGTCTTGCTCTTACGTGATAGACATCTCGCAGTTTACAGTCTAACTTTTATCTATGTCTTCCTGATGCTCTTATTTTCATGTCACTTGCCATCTCACTTTGCTTATCATCGCAACGCCTGCCTTGCGAGTCCCTAAGGATGTCAGTGATACTCCAGCTTGCATAGATTTGCATCCCCCGTTACCTGTGCCTGTTCTCCAGGGCTGTTTGGTGGTACCACTTCCATCGGTGTAAACCGACCATCACTTTGCGCCGCTTTTTCTATGCCCAGGAGCTTTTTATACCATGCACGTTGGCCAAGGTTAATGTGGTTATAAAGTTCACATGGTCTGTCTGATACCTCTCGCAGCTGACAGTCTCTAGCTGGTATCTGTTTCATCCTGACGCTGGCTTGCCAACTCTTTCTTTTACCATCGTGCTGCCTTGCTCGCGTGTCTGTGTGGATGTTGATACTTGTGTTTCTGTGGAACTGTATCCATTCTTACTTGTGCCGATTTTCTTCATGGTGCTCTTTGTGAAAGCGTTGACCTCTTCTTGTTGAACTCAACTGTGCTTCCTTGCTTCAGAGTTCATGCAGCCTCAAATTAAGTGGGCGAAGTTTACGTCGCGGAGTCTACTTCGCGAAGCTGGTTGCAAGACTCTTTAGCACTGAATTTTCGGTAAAATTCGGCCTTATTCTCCAGGGAGGTGGATGCTGCCACTTCCATCATGTTCACAGACAATCACTGTTCACCGTCTGGTGTAGGGGATACTGGTGCCGTGAAAGGTCGCTTACCTTGCTGCTGCTACTTACCTGAATTAACACGGCTGGGCTTCCTGGTGTAGGTATAGTGGTCAGGTGAGGCGCCGTGGGGAGGCCCATACCTGTCAGAGTGAATGTCTGGCGGAACACACACCGTGTTCTGGTCAGTGCTTGTTGTGGTTGTGGTGGTGGAGCATCACAGCTGTGTCTGGCCCGGTGGTCTGCGTGTCACTATTGCAAGAAGGGGTCAACATAAACAAATCTTCTTGCAGAGGTTCTTTGGCTTTTTTCCTTCTTTTTTTAAAGAATGTTTTTTTTTTACAGAATAATTATCTGTTTGATGGAGCCACTTTTCGTTTTGTTGGTACGCTGCCTTTAAGCCGGGCTCTTCTATGTCTACCAGGGGATACCATCTGTGAAGTGTTCTGTGGCTATGCTAACCTCGACAAACCAACACTTAATTTCAGGCCTTGTCTTATTGTTTTGAAATATCCTCTAACTAGCTGGACGCTGCAGAAAGCGCGGTTGGTTCCCTTTTCAATGGCTGTTGGGTGTTGTTTTCGTGATCGTCGCTCTCCATAATGGTACAAAAACGGCACACTACTTGGAATGCTGCTTGGGCACGTCCTGTCTGCTCGTAGTTTTCGCCATGGCGTCAAGTTGTTGGTTATCAGCCAGAACATTTCCGCTACACGGCATGCATCTGTCTGTGATGCTGGCCTAATTGACATGTGAACTTGTTTCCGCAAACACCTTGTTACATCCACTAGGCGGGGCAAGGCATAACAGGAGACATGGAGTAGCAAGTTAGTAGACTGGACGCAGGCTCGCACTTGCCGTGTCATTATGTCGTTCATATCGGTACGGTTCTTGCTATCCCGTAAGGCGGAGTATGGTTGCCGTAATGACCCCGTGTTCCTGCAAACACCTTGTTACATTCAGGAGGAGGAGGAGCCAGGCAGGAATAATATACACACTTGGTAGGAGCATTGCACGGACTGGCCGCGAGGATGCACGTGCCTTGTCCTCATTCTGTTTATGTCAGTAGTTCTCGCTGTACCTTCATGGTGGAGCAGATAATGGTCATTGACGCAAATGTCCAAGCTAAGAAACCCGAGTGTACGTAGTAGTTGTGCAATGATAGAATTTAGACGTGACGTCCTCAGTGGCCAATGAGGGATATTTTGTGTGGAAAAAAAGGAGCCGTAGCCCACGAAAACAGAACATAATTAAGGTGTTTTGTATTTTCTAACATCTCTCTCAGTCTCAGGATGAACGGCCCCTGTATGTCAGGTGATACAATTTCAAGCCACGTTGGGAACATTCTGTGTTTAGCGGCAGGAATTAGGGCAGTTAAGTCATGATGATCAAAGCCATTCGCCGCGTGGGCAGGTAGACAGATAGGATACAGTTCAGGGATAGGAGACGTTGGTTGCGTTCGCTGATCACAACCACCTTAGTTGCAGGCGGATGGGCATAGCACCGAAGATCCTAGATATTCAACACATAGAACAGTTACAGTGCTTGTAGGGATGAAACTTCCAGAACAAGAGTAAAACAGGTTTTTGTTTTGTTTGAAGGAAACTGTTGTTAAAAGATGTACATTCTAAGGTAAATTGTGTCTGTTGGCCATAACCACCTTTGACGGAGGAGGGCGTTCACCAAAGATCCTAATATTCTACCTTGCTTGTGGGAGTAAAACTTTCAGAAGAAGTGTGAGGTTGGTTGGTTTTTGTGGAAGGAAACTGCTTTTTCTACAAAACGATGTAGGTTCAATCTCAGGTAAATAACCTTCGCTGATCACAAACACCTTACACGGAGGAGGATATATAGGTATAGCACCAATTCGATGAAGATCGTAACAATTCAGCATATTGAACTGTTGCAGTGTTTGTAGTTCTGAAACTGTTAGGAAAAAAGTGCAAGACTCAAGATGCCAGACGAAGTGTGGTGCAGTTTAGTTTTGCGTGCACGAGATGTCTGAGGGAAATGATGTTTACTAATCATAGCCACGTTGGACGAAGGCGGATGAGCACAGCACTGTAGGCCTTCAGTACAGCCACGAGTGTATTCAGTACAGTGTATTCAGCGCATATATAAGTTTGTTTTAGTCCAAGGAGAGTGCTGTCAGTAGATTCTTTGGGCGAACTCTCAGGCAGAATGTGTTTGTTGCTCACAGCCACATTAGAAGAAGACGAATGGGCATAGCAAGACCTGTTTACCCTTACTATTTTGGAGTAATTTATGACTATTTTTTTGGATTTTTGGAGAAACAAATACTCCATTCAAATCCAGACTACGATTTTCAAATGTGCTTCAAATTAGGTTTGTGTTGCTAATGTTGGCGTTTGTAACCACTGGGTTACTACTTTGGTCATCAGATTACTATTTTTTTTTACTTGACCATTACCCTTGTCAAGATTTGGGGGTAAACAGGTCTAGCCGCCGCCATAGCGCATGGAACAGTGTGTGTGGAGCTCTAACTGTCAAACGAATCTGGAAGCAGGTTTGTTTTGGTGGAAGAGAATGCACACGCTCATTGAACAGTGATTCTAAGTCAAAAACTGTCCATAGAAGTGTGGAGCAGGTTTGTTTTGATGGAGAAAAAAACACTGCTGTGAGAAGACGTTGTGTTCCCTGTGTGATGTGCCAGTGTGGCTGATGATGCCTGCACTGTGTTATGCACTGGCAACACACCAAACATCCCGCCGCTAATCAGGTCACACACACAGGTAGCATTCACAGGTAGCGTCTTCCGCCGCCAATCATGACAGTGGTTGTGTTGGAGCAAAGATGTTCACCTTCATTCCTTGTTTGACAGGCACGGTTGGCCTAGTGGTAAGGCGTCCGCCCCGTGATCGGGAGGTCGTGGGTTCGAACCCCGGCCGGGTCATACCTAAGACTTTAAAATTGGCAATCTAGTGGCTGCTCCGCCTGGCGTCTGGCATTATGGGGTTAGTGCTAGGACTGGTTGGTCCGGTGTCAGAATAATGTGACTGGGTGAGACAGGAAGCCTGTGCTGCGACTTCTGTCTTGTGTGTGGCGCACGTTATATGTCAAAGCAGCACCGCCCTGATATTCCCCTTCGTGGTCGGCTGGGCGTTAAGCAAAAACAAACAAACAAATTCCTTGTTTGAAGCTTTTGCTGTGGGATTAGCGGAAATGTTTGTGAAAACTTGGGATCAGTTTGAACAATGGTAGTTTTGGCCAACGTGGTGTTTGTTGGTATTCCTGTTTTGAGGTTCACGTGTGTTTTGGTCACCTGTTTTTCATTGTGGAAGCTTTTGTAATACCGGAGTCATTTCAAAATTATTCATTCAGTTTGGAAAATAGTTGCTTAGGTCGTGTGTAGTGTTGTTCACATCCATGTGTTGTGTTGAAGGTGGTGCTCCTCTTCAGGAAGTTCAGGGAAATGTAACTGTGCTTCATGCAGTGTTTGTGCCAAAAAGGGAGAACGCTTACTCTTAGAATGTAACTGTGAATGAGAAAAAAATTGCTAACGATATAGGCAAGAGCACAGTGATTGAAACAACAACAACAACAACAACAACAACAACAACAACAACAGCATTGGAAAGACTGTGGATTTTCTTACAGAACAAGGAAAGACAAATGTGCGCGAGTCAGTGGTTTGTCCGGCGCAAAGCAAATCAATAAAATGGCAAAAAACGGCGGATCGTCCAGTGATTAAAAAAACAAAAACAAGAATTCTGGAGACAGTGGATCGTCCAGTGATTAAAAAAACAAAAACAAAAACAAGAAATCTGGAGACAGTGGATCGTCCAGTGATTAAAAAAAGACAGACAAGATGTCAGAGGCCAGTGGATCGTTACCTCGAGACGCGCTGCGCGGTCTGACTGTTTTTGCTGCTCTCCGTGCGGCAAGGCTCCGTGTGGCCGCCACAAAGGTACAGATATGTTTTTGCTTGTGTGTGTCTGTCTCTTTCTTGCATGCTATGCTTTTCTTTCTTTGGGCTGTTATACTGTCGAACCTGTCTACAACGGCTACTCAAGAGACCGACCCAAAGTGGTCGTTATAACCAGGTCCGAGTGGTCGCGCCGGATGGAAAGGTGAATTACACAATATTGATATACCTTTGTCAGGGATGTTTTTGTGTGTCTGTTGCATGAGTTGTTGTTGTTCTTTCTATGTGTCGTTATACTGTAAACCTTGTCTATAACTACAACCCAAGGGACCAAGCAAAAGTGGTCGTTGTAGACGGGTGTTCGTTATGGAAAGGGGAATTAGAAAGAATAAACCCTTGTCGGGGATTGCTTTAGTCAATCAATCAATCAATATGAGGCTTATATCGCGCGTATTCCGTGGGTACAGTTCTAAGCGCAGGGATTTATTTATTTATTCTTTTTGTTTTTGTTTTTTGTCTGTCTGTTGCATGGATTGGTGTTCTTTCTATGCGCCGTGATACAGTCGAACCTTATTATACCAACCAGCCCAGGGACCGACCAACAGTGGTCGAAATGGGCAATGTGGTCGTTATACAGAGAGAGTGATGCTGGAACGAGTTGATAAGGAGAGGTAACGCTGTCCATATGGTTCAGCGATGCAACACAGCTTTCATTACCTCCCCTGTGCAATGTGGCCTGGTGCTGGAAGTTGTTGAACGAAAATCACACACAGAACTAAAGTTCTCTTGACTGCTGTCCGTCATGCTACGTGGCTTTACGGAGAGAAATGGGGATCTTTTCTTACTCAAGTTACTGTCAGAGTAGGATTCATTCATGCACACTCTATTTTCCGAATGCACGCATTCTTTCACACACACACACACACACACACACACACACACCACACACACACACACACACACACACACACACACACACACCTTAGCTGTTACCGTCTCAGCAATGTTCTTATCATTTCTTACTCACAGTCGAGCCGCTATTTACAAAGGTCAGAAACCTGTAGGTCGCCTTTCAGATAGTGCAGTTACGCGAAGGTCACCCGGCTGCATGGCATCTCTAATTGTTGCCAGTTCCGTTGAGGGCATTTTAGGCTTTTGCTATCTCTTTCGCCATGCCTGTTTCCCAAAGAAGATCAAAGAAGCGCGGACAGAAAAGCATGTAATGTCACTGATACCTACCCCTCTTTGCTTTTATCTCGAATTTCCTGCTGGTTCATTTTCTGCTGTGGATAACGTAATGAGAAAGGTCTGCTGTACTTAGTGAGTATTTCGTCTAATGGACTTGAGGTGGCTTATTCGCCCTTGTTTAGCATTCCATGTGTGTGTGTGTGTGTGTGTGTGTTTCATATCACCAGTAAGTTTATTGTTGTTTTTCTGAAGGTAAACTTTGCTTCGAGAAGACTCGTATCCTTCACACTAAATACCCACTTCCCCTCTGAAGTATTGATGTACAGACCATGGCACTAACATTCATGTAGTCGTTTATAACTGAGTATGAACAATTCGCTTCATGACGAGACAAGTATAAATGCCATTCACCCAAACTGCTCGCATTGTGGCGCCTGCGCAAAACTAATGCGCATAAGAAACGGCGTCTGCTATCAAAACCTGAGATCAACGCATCGACGCAAAAACTGTCCTTTTGTAAGTTTGGAACAACAAATCAAGGTCAGAACAGCTATATAATCGCTATTGTGTTTTCAGCGTAGCAATAGGGTCCGATATTTAGCCTCGAACAAGTATAATGCGACTCGTCTTCGACTCGTCGGCATTATACTTGTCTCGTCTAAATATCGGACCCTATTGCTACGCTGAAAATACAATAGCTGTTAGTGACTAGACTTCTTTCTCAAACTGATGCTTCTGGTCTGAAAGCTGATTGTGTAGCAGAATGAGCGGGGAGATGTTTTTGTGCGTTGTTTTTAAAAGGGTGTGGTGTGGGGGGGGGGGGGGTTGCACAGGATACGGGTAATGCAGAGCACAACAGCAACTCTTCCCACCTGCAACAGACATCAGCATTCTGCTCTGAACTTTTCCTCCCCATCATTTTTGCCGCAAAGTGCAGGTAGAGACAGATAAAAACATACAGACCGAGCCGCGTGAAGTCTCTGGAACAGTCAGCGTGCGAGATATACCAAGACCTTGGGGAGACCGCAAGGTCATGTGTAGACATGTCTCACCTTCCCTGCAAAAAGGTTTGACTCTTCTGGGACAACAGTTCAGACAGTTTGATGCTTGGATGGGTCTTGAAAAAAAGAGAAAGTCTGTCTGTCTGTCTGTCTTGTCTGTCTGTCTGTCGTAATGTGTGTCTACGCGAATTCAGGTAGAAGTGATTCTGTCTGTGTTTATGAGAGAGAGAGAGAGAGAGAGAGAGAGAGAGAGAGAGAGAGAGAGAGAGAGTATGTCTGTCTGTCTGTCTGTCTGTCGTAATGTGTGTCTAAGCGAATTCAGGTAGAAGGGATTCTGTCTGTGTTTATGAGAGAGAGAGAGAGAGAGAGAGAGAGTATGTCTGTCTGTCTGTCTGTCTGTCTGTCTGTCGTAATGTGTGTCTAAGCGAATTCAGGTAGAAGTGATTCTGTCTGTGTTTATAAGAGAGAGAGAGAGAGAGAGAGAGAGAGAGAGAGAGAGAGAGGGGGGGAGAGAGAGACACAGAGAGAGAGACACAGAGAGAAAGAGACACAGAGAGAGAGAGTATATCTGTCTGTCTGTCTGTCTGTCGTAATGTGTGTCTAAGCGAATTCAGGTAGAAGGGATTCTGTCTGTGTTTATGAGAGAGAGAGACAGAGACAGAGACAGAGACAGAGAGATGATGATGATGATGGAACTTTATTTTTCAAGGATAGAGGTTTAAGGCGACGCCTTTTCTTACAACCGGTCCTTACTTCTAATACAAATGTCTAATAAATGATAAAAGAGAGAGAGAGAGAGAGAACAAGAACAAGAACAAGAACATCATTTATTCTTCAGGCCTCTAGCCCCTAGAATAGGGTCGTTACAAACAAAAATACAAGTCAAAAATACCTACAGCGGCAAAGCAACACGAAGATACAAAACTAAACACATACAGCGGCAAAGCGACAAAGATACAAAACTAAACATACACGGTAAAGTAATACAGTCACAATCAGTCGTCTTGAGCTATGTTTTCAGTAAACTCCAGGCGAGTTTTTAGAGCAATAAACAAGTAAATGCTTAATCTACGAATATCAATTGATGAGCCGTTGCGGAGAATATTCACACAATTTAATGAGTTATATCTTGTATTTAGAAACTTAGCCCTGGCGTTTGCATACAATGGACAATCAAATACAAAGTGCTTTTCGTCTTCCACAACATCGCAAAGCTTGCATAGAATATTCCTGTCCCTTCCAAATGTTCTTCTAAAACACGAAGCTCCAATAGGCAACACACCCAGACGCAATTTGATCAAACAATCGCGGAAACATTTTTTGTCAATGAAATCAAAGTACTTCTCACTTTCAAAAACTGTTTTGAATAATCGGTAGTTTTGATAAATGTCATTACTTATAATGGAACCATTCCATTCCTGCAAATACATATCAGCCATTCTCTGTTTAAACAAAGAAATAAATGTTTTTTCACACCCCACCCCTTGTTGTAACCAAACATATCCAAACCCCGTGCTAAACAATGTATTCTTTACATGTGTTGCCCAGCATGTTTTACCTCGCTCGTCCAAGTTTTTTAACATTAAGTATGCCTGTCTGGGAATTCTGGAGAGAGAGAGAGAGAGAGAGAGAGAGAGAGAGAGAGAAGAACAAGAACAAGAACAAGAACATCATTTATTCTTCAGGCCTCTAGCCCCTAGAATAGGGTCGTTACAAACAAAAATACAAGTCAAAAGTACATACAGCGGCAAAGCAACACGAAGATACAAAACTAAACACATACAGCGGCAAAGCAACCAAGATACAAAACTAAACGTACACGGTAAATTAATACAGTCACAATCAGTCGTCTTGAGCTATGTTTTCAGTAAACTCCAGGCGAGTTTTTAGAGCAATAAACAAGTAAATGCTTAATCTACGAATATCAGATGATGAGCCGTTGCGGAGAATATTCACAAAATTTAATGAGTTATATCTTGTATTTAGAGAGAGAGAGAGAGAGAGAGAGAGAGAGAGAGAGAGAGAGAGTGTATGTCTGTCTGTCTGTCTGTCGTAATGTGTGTCTAAGCGAATTCAGGTAGAAGTGATTCTGTCTGTGTTTATGAGAGAGAGAGAGAGTATGTCTGTCTGTCTGTCTGTCTGTCTGTCTGTCGTAATGTGTGTCAAAGCGAATTCAGGTAGAAGTGATTCTGTCTGTGTTTATGAGAGAGAGAGAGAGAGAGAGAGAGAGAGAGAGAGAGAGAGAGAGAGAGAGAGAGAGAGAAAGAGAGAATGACAAATTGACAATGACAAATTCTTTATTTACTAGGGTAGTGGCATTTAAGCAAACAGCCCTCGCCCATGGGAGGGTTTAATCTAATGATAATACGTAAGAGAGAGAGAGAGAGAGAGAGAGAGAGAGAGAGAGAGAGAGAGAGAGAGAGAGAGAGAGAGAGAAGGCTATCGTGTGTGTGTGTGTGTGTGTTTGTGTGATCGTGCATGCATGCGTGCGTGCGTTTTGGCGTTACGTTCGTGCGAGCGTGTGTGTGAGAGAGGGGGGAGCAGCAGGGCAAACAGACAGACAGGCAGTCTGGCGCCTATTTTCATCCGTTCCGCTGTGTTCCGATCAAAAACCGAAAATAGTGTCTAGCGTGGGAAGAGGTTCTTGGCAGTGGTGATATTTTAGTGGCATCTCTGGTGATGTCACTCCATTCATTCCTTCTCCCTCTCCACCCTCCCCCTCCCACCTCACCCAACACACACACACACAGCCATTCTTTTTATTTGCGTTTTTATCTTGGAATCATCAATCTTCTGTGTGTGTCAGCCATCTGCATTGAGCTATCAGTCTCTGTCATACGACGGAAGCGAGATTGATGTGATAAAAAATGCGAAGCCAAGCAAGAACAAAACAAGAAATTCCTCCGAGGTAGGAAAAACACCCCCGTTGGTCAAAGCGAAATAACCATTCTCACTGCACCCATTCTCACTGCCACCAACTGAGAAGGTTATTTCCCTTTGACCATTAATATGTTTCTCTATAAGTCCTTGTAGAATCTTAATCCACCAATAACTCCCTAACCGTGTGTTTGACTGGTCCCAATTTTTGTAAGGACCGTCTCAGGAATGTATAGAACCTGTTCACCAAGTTTGGTGACGATCGGTCCGTTCATTCTTGAGATCTATATGCGAACACAAACACACAAACACACAAACACACAAACAAACAAACAAACACATCGACCGAAACCTATACACACCCCTATACCGGGGGTGTAACAAAATAGGTACAACCCCGCGCTAAATCCAGATTCTCATTTTGAGACGAAAGCATGGCGCAAGCTAAGCGGGTGTTCGATTTGGCGTAAAGCGAAAATAAAAAGATGAATTTAGGTTGTCCCAGCATTTTCTTATTTCACATTTTTGGTTTATGGTTTAATTGAGTCAAACAGTGTTTTCCTGTCATAATTGTGACATGCAATTAACAGCACAAGCTGAAAGTTTGTATTCGGGATTGTGGAAAACAGTTTTGAGACTGTTGATGTTGTAAGGTGGAGACTCACGTACATGTAATCACGTGCCGCTAAGTGCTATCTTAGAGAGAGATCATCTTCAAACGATGTTAAAACGTTGACAATAGTTAGCAGTTTTGGGCATAGCAAACAACAAGTGTGCATGTGTACATTATCCGGAAGGTGTATTGGAGCATTACTTATCTGGATTAAGACCGCGGAATTGCAGGATCACATAATAACAAAGCTGAGACCTTACCTGTGAATAATTAATTAGCAAAACACCGCAGGTCACACGTTCTCAGTATTTACCTGTATATCACCACACTCTCATGCCCTGTGTACCCGTGTCAGTACTTTTTCACCTGAGGAGCGACCAGAGATATAAAGCAAGAAGCGCAGGTGAGAGGATGTGAAGTCCAGAGGTGTATTGCTAATTGTAGGCAAGGTGCAAATTGTTTGAGTTGGGTCAACACTGACTGCAGGGGAGAATGAGTGTGTCGAAGTGTTTGAGAATAGGGCGCGGCGCCGGCATACCACCATGAGAGTGCAATACTACCTCACTAAGCTTACAGGTGAAAAATGCTGTCTGCAGTACTCTCTCGTGTATCTGTTTACCTGAGTGATCACGTCTACACCCACCTGTGTGTTTTGCTCATAATACCTGTGCGTGTCAACAAGAGAGTGTTGCATGTTGACTGCGATTTGCTGGGCAAGCAGCGCCGAGAGGCTCGCAGCGGATTACGATGCTCACTGCTTGTTATTTCCCACACAATGACACATTCTATCGGGCTTTCGGCGATACCAATGCTGGTATACACACCCAATGTGAGCAGCCGAGTTTGAGACTTCCGGGGAGAGTTCAATGCCAGTTCATTAAAGGGACAACACAGCACAACAGACGCTCGCTTTCTTCTTCTTCTTCTTGTCGTTCGCCAAAGACGCTCGCTTTGACGACACAACTTCAAAGTTCAAGTCCAGCTTTATTGTCTTGTCCCCAGTTTCGTGTCCCTGTGGATTACACAGTGGTACTTTCATTTGACTGGCCTTGGGCAACCAACGCTGTCGTCGTGATACTCCCAGAGAAGCATCATTATGTGCGACTGGGCGTAAAGCCTCATATTAATTGGGCGATGTCGACTTCCCGAAGTCTACTTCACGAAGCTCGCTGCACGATGCTTTGGCGCTGAATGTTTGGTTAAATGACTCTGCAAAGTCTTCGTGAAATTAACTCGCGGCTCAATTTAGGACAGACTTGACACAAGCTGGAACCACCGTTCGGCGTGACACACGAACACGAGTTCTCCTGTCGGGCAGTTTCTGTCTCAAGATGTTTTAAGTAGCAGTGAGGTATTTTCACCAGCTACAGTTCTCTCCAACATGGATGGATGTAGCGTGGTGAGCTGTGTTCACTCTGTTTTCATCGTACACGGCGGCTGTGGGAATGAAAACCAAGCAAAAGAAAACAAGCTGAAGCCATCTTGGCGGGCCGCTGACTGACGAAACAGCTGTGAGAACTGTGATGAATCCTTCATGTACTTATGAGACTGGCCCAGTCTTTTTGGACAAGATCCATTACTACCCATCAGCTTAGGCGTCATCTTTTTTTCCAGGTGGTATCCTCTCGAATCGGAAAAAAAGGGAACAAAAAACCTGGCATCGAATAAGAAATCCACAGCTGTAATTTATCACATTTATCATGACACACACTTGGGAAAAAATTCCGTTAGAGCGAGACTCGGTAATCGCAAGTAAGACGTTTTCCTTGGCAGTATTCATTAGCAAAACACGCGCTCGTGAATGAGAAGTCGGCGGGCCAAAAAGAAGGAAACAAATAAAGAAAGATAACAAGAGAGAAACTCACACTCAGGGGGAAAGATGTCGCGTTTTTTCCAAGGCCCCGTGTTCCTGCAGGCTCGCAGCTACAGCCAGAGAGGCTGGCACCACTGCCATAGAGCCAGTCCCCCCAAACAACCCTCCCCGCACAAATGTCAGCCTGTGTGCGCCGAGAAAGAGAAAATGTTGGACGCCATTCAAAACCAGGCCTCGTTGTGGATGACGCAGAAAGCAGGAGGTAAGGCGCACCGAGTCTCAAACTGCCAGGCTCACCAAGACACATTCACCAAGATTCCTCACCGAGACTCATCACACAGCCAGGCGCACCGAGACCGCTTTACCAAGACGTCTCACACGAACACAAGCACCTGTACCGACCAGGACCCAGACTGTGTCGAGCTCTGCCGAGAGCAAGCCGAGATGATGTCAACTTTCGGGGGACCGGGCCCCCGCTCGGGGGGAGGGTGGGAAGACGGCCCCCTGTGCGCCTTTGTGACCAGCGTCCGGTGCGCCCAGTGTGGCTATACGTTCTGCTGCATGTGTAGCCCCTCGCCCGGTGTCCGGAGGTTGCGGAGTCGGTACCTTAGTCGGCCTCACGAAAAGTACACGCTCTCTGTCTCCTTGAGCATTCACGAACAGGTACTGGTGTGCTGATTTCTTTTCGGCTGATGTTCTGTGTGTCTGTGTGTGTGTGTGTGTGGGGGTGTGAGGTTCGTACTGTTGGATATTGTGTCTGCAAGGCAAGGTTATGTATGCCGTGTGGTGTTTGTGTTCAAAAGAGGGGAAACAAAGGATTGTGTGTGTCTACCTGTCCGTCTGTTCATCTGTCTGTCTGTCTGTCTGTCTGTCTGTCTGTGATTATCTTCATTCATTTTGACATTTTCCGTTTAACGTGTTCATCTCACTCATAAGCATCCTCTTCCACCCCCACCCTAAACTCCATTTCCCATTGTGTACTTTCTTTGTCTTAGTAGATCGTTAACTTCTAGCCAATTAAATAGACGTGTGTTCATTGGTATTAGCTGATTTTCACAATCTGTTCATTATACACTAAGGTCACATGAAGATACCACAATAAACCGTAGACTTACTGTTGTTTTCACTTGATAATAATGTACATTTCATGAACGTTTAAAACAGAAATAAAACAGTGTTTACACTAAAGGTTACATGAGCACGTGCACACGGTCGCGGAATTTCAGCGAAGAGTGTGAGAGTTGTATCTTGGCATGCCACACCTGGAAAGACTTCACCTGAATCTCACCTGTTCACTTTACGAGCAGGTTGTCTCATTAACGAAGAAGAGAAAATGGCCGACACATGACTTAGGTCTTACTAATCATAAGCAGTGACTCCATCCGACGTATCGTTACTCCGCGGGTTCGGGTATTGCGCAAAGCATCGCTGTTTCTATTTTTAGGGAATTTAGTTACCCCCGACTTTGTATCATCCTGAAAGCGCGAAGTGTGTAAGCTTCTGTTCTACAGAGAATTCTGCTGGTGTCTAGACCCCTTCACTTCTTAGACATCACCGGTGATTGACCCGTACCCTCTCATCGTGTGATCTCTTGGTTTGATTGTTATCACTCTGCCTTGATGTTTGTTGTGGTGGTCAGGCGAGACGGTTTGGGTTTAGCAGTGTTTGTCTTCGCTGGTCTTCGCACTGGGCGTCGTTTTCGCGAGTTATGAAAACTGTACATACCACTTAATTTTCATAACTAATCTTATCTTTTGCGTGCAGCTTGCGTGTGCTTGAGTGTGCACATGGGGAAATCACTCCCCCCCCCCTCCCTTCCGAAAGTGTAGCCAGCAGGAGTGTGCATTTCAGGATATACAGGTGTTTGGCCATTCGTGAGATAGCTTGCTTGTTTTGTCATTACCTGGAAGTTTCCAGCGTGAGGTTGGGGTGACATATGGATCTGCCAGAGTTAAGAAATACCTTGGTTTTGAATCGGAACCAGCGGTAACATACAAACGTACGATAACGATGAAAATAGAGCTTCTGTTTGTGTCTATAAATTACGACGCCGAAGACTCCGGGTTTTACATTTAGTCAAGTTTTGACTAAATGTTTTAACGTAAAGGGGGGAATCGAGACGAGGGTTACGTGGTGTATGTGTGTGTGTGTGTGTGTGTAGAGCGATTTAGAGAAAACTACTAGACCGATCTTCATGAAATTTTACATGGGAGTTCCTGGGTATGATATCCCCAGACGGTTTTTCATTTTTTTGATAAATGTCTTTGATGACGTCATATCCGGCTTTTCGTGAAAGTTGAGGCGGCACTGTCACGCTCTCATTTTTAAACCAAATTGGTTGAAATTTTGGTCAAGTAATTTTCGACGACGTCCGGACTTTGGTATTGCATTTCAGCTTGGAGGCTTACAAATTAATTAATGAGTTTGCTCATTAAAGTTGTCATTAAAATAGATTTTTCGCAAAAAGATTTAAAATTGATTGCATCGTATTTTTCATGACATTATGAATCTAAAAATATATACATATGTCATGTTTACTCTTAAAATGTTATCACAATTAACGAAAATACATTAATTAGTCTTACGATTAAATTTTAAGAAATCGATCCAAAAATGATTTCATCTTATTCTTTATCGTTTCGTGATTCCAAAAACATATAAATATGATAGGTTGTATTCACAACAAGCTCAGAAAGTTAACACGAATACAGAAAAGCGCGCTTTCCTGCTTAGCACAATACGTTACCGCGCTATTCTGGCGTGTGCATATCACTGCATTTTGCACGTGGGATGTGAGCGATTTCCTTCTCGCGGGGATTGACGAAGCTGTTCTGTCTTGGTGAAAAAAATACAGTGCGTTCAGTTTCATTCCGTGAGTTCGACAGCTTGACTAAATGTAGTAATTTTGCCTTAAGCGACTTGTTTCTTTTAGATTTCTCTGTAGGTTACGCTCTTCGGATGTTGAAAACGGGATGAACGAATTATTGTTACACCGCAGTATCTCCTCACTTTGACTACTACACAAACAGCAGAACAGGGTTGTTGTCTTTACATCGGCGAGAATTAGCTTGCTCAGCAACTGCGAAGTACACCGTAATTTTGCCTGAATTACACTGAAGCTGGGTCCGCGATCGCGCAGTGTGTAGGGGGTACCGTCAACGAAAGAAGAGAAGTGAGAGAGAGAGGGGGGGGGGATGTTAGCTGGGTCCGCGATCGCGCAGTGGGTAGGAGGTATCGTCAACGAAAGAAGAGAGGTGAGAGAGAGAGAGAGGGGGGGGGGGGATGTTAGCTGGGTCCGCGATCGCGCAGTGGGTAGGAGGTACCGTCAACGAAAGAAGAGAGGTGAGAGAAGGGGGGGGGGGGGTGTTAGCTGGGTCCGCGATCGCGCAGTGGGTAGGAGGTATCGTCAACGAAAGAAGAGAGGTGAGAGAGAGAGAGAGGGGGGGGGGGATGTTAGCTGGGTCCGCGATCGCGCAGTGGGTAGGAGGTATCGTCAACGAAAGAAGAGAGGTGAGAGTGAGAGGGGGAGGGGGGGATGTTAGCTGGGTCCGCGATCGCGCAGTGGGTAGGAGGTATCGTCAACGAAAGAAGAGAGGTGAGAGAAGGGGGGGGGGGGGTTAACTGGGTCCGCGATCGCGCAGTGGGTAGGAGGTATCGTCAACGAAAGAAGAGAGGTGAGAGTGAGAGGGGCAGGGGGGGATGTTAGCTGGGTCCGCGATCGCGCAGTGGGTAGGAGGTATCGTCAACGAAAGAAGAGAGGTGAGAGTGAGAGGGGGAGGGGGGGATGTTAGCTGGGTCCGCGATCGCGCAGTGGGTAGGAGGTATCGTCAACGAAAGAAGAGAGGTGAGAGTGAGAGGGGGAGGGGGGGATGTTAGCTGGGTCCGCGATCGCGCAGTGGGTAGGAGGTATCGTCAACGAAAGAAGAGAGGTGAGAGTGAGAGGGGCAGGGGGGGATGTTAGCTGGGTCCGCGATCGCGCAGTGGGTAGGAGGTATCGTCAACGAAAGAAGAGAGGTGAGAGTGAGAGGGGGAGGGGGGGATGTTAGCTGGGTCCGCGATCGCGCAGTGGGTAGGAGGTATCGTCAACGAAAGGAGAGAGGTGAGAGAAGGGGGGGGGGGGGTGTTAGCTGGGTCCGCGATCGCGCAGTGGGTAGGAGGTATCGTCAACGAAAGAAGAGAGGTGAGAGAAGGGGGGGGGGGGTGTTAGCTGGGTCCGCGATCGCGCAGTGGGTAGGAGGTATCGTCAACGAAAGAAGAGAGGTGAGAGTGAGAGGGGGAGGGGGGGATGTTAGCTGGGTCCGCGATCGCGCAGTGGGTAGGAGGTATCGTCAACGAAAGAAGAGAGGTGAGAGTGAGAGGGGGAGGGGGGGATGTTAGCTGGGTCCGCGATCGCGCAGTGGGTAGGAGGTATCGTCAACGAAAGAAGAGAGGTGAGAGTGAGAGGGGGAGGGGGGGGATGTTAGCTGGGTCCGCGATCGCGCAGTGGGTAGGAGGTATCGTCAACGAAAGAAGAGAGGTGAGAGTGAGAGGGGGAGGGGGGGATGTTAGCTGGGTCCGCGATCGCGCAGTGGGTAGGAGGTATCGTCAACGAAAGAAGAGAGGTGAGAGTGAGAGGGGGAGGGGGGGATGTTAGCTGGGTCCGCGATCGCGCAGTGGGTAGGAGGTATCGTCAACGAAAGAAGAGAGGTGAGAGAAGGGGGGGGGG
>NW_027127606.1:7500-41918 GCF_037325665.1 Littorina saxatilis | reverse complement strand
GAAAGTTCCAAAAAATCCCTTTTGTGCTTCTTATTATACAGTGACGTCAAAGACAGCCTTTTCTGCTGTTCATACATTCAGGGGTTATGGTTACACTAAACGACGTAGTTGTAGCCATACTGCCATCCAGATTTATTTTTTCCTTGCGAGCAGTCACAGGGTGTTTGTGCTGTCTGCCAACCGTTAGATGACCCCGCCCAAGTCTGTTAAGGGACCGTTTGACCGTTATAGAACGCGTCTTTTTGATTTTTTGGCACAGTTGGAAACGGTTGATTTTTATCCCTACCATTGTTTCCAAACATTATATAGGAATGTTTTGTGAACAACGGATAATAGCCGCTACTCGCATGTGTAGCAAAAGTGAGCGTACATACTCACCCTGGTCGTACAGCCGTTGTCCGTTGCCCGTCTTTATCTGTCTGTACTGAACATTACCTTTGGATATTTCTCCAACGCTATGAAGTGAAGAAACACCAAATGTTGCAAAATGTTGTATGACCCCAAGAGCTCAAAAAAGATACTTGAGAACCTTGACCTTACCATAAGGTCAAGGTCACAGGGAGAATTAATGTGGTCTAAAAACTGCAAAATTTCACATTGTGCCAGTTTTCTGGAAAACAAATTAAAAACAGCGGGCTTAGTTTTGTATGGTATACAAGAAAAAGAAAGCCTTATCTTCTGATACCATTTTGGTTGACCTCGCTTCAATGTCAAGGTCAGAGGAGCCCTTCAAAGTTGAATTGTAGACATATTTTGATGTGAGCTTGCCCCTTTAACTTTACTATGGACGATATCTCTTACAAACTTAAACACTGAGTGGGGCGTTTGTTAGAATTTCATAGTGAGCCACATCTGGTCACATATCGTTAGGGTCAAGGTCACATTGACCCCTATGAAAAATGTGACCAAGCCGGGTAAAGAAATCCATGTGTCTTGGTAAAAAATCTTAACAAAGCAAAGCCCATGCGACTCTCATGCTTGACCTTTGTCTTAAAGTGACCTTGACCTTCAGGTGACCTTGAAGGTGAAGGTCTAACAACTGAAGCTGGCAAGGACATTGTACACTATTAGAACTGTTTTACAGATTTTTCCTACCAAATTACACATGACCTTTGGCCAAGGTCAAGATCATCAAAGGTCACACATCACAAGGCTATCAATTCAAGACATAGGAAGCATAAACATACTTATTGGCACTTTCTACAAAGAGACATTGTCACTTTTAGTGATTCAATTGCCCGTTTCAGTCACATTTCATAAGGGGCAAAGTGACCTTGACCTTGATGATATGTGACTAAATGTGGCTCAATATCAGTATATAACATGTGCCCCACACAATTATGAAGTTTGAAAGATTTTTTTCATAGTTCAGGGTCAAGGTCACTTCAAAACATGTATACAATTCAACTTTGAAGGACTCCTGTGACCTTGACATTGAAGCGAGGTCAACCAAAATGGTATCAGAAGATAAGGCTTTCTTTTTCTTGTATACCATACAAAACTAAGCCCGCTGTTTTTAATTTGTTTTCCAGAAAACTGGCACAATGTGAAATTTTGCAGTTTTTAGACCACATTCATTCTCCCTGTGACCTTGACCTTAAGGTAAGGTCAAGGTTCTCAAGTATCTTTTTTGAGCTCTTGGGGTCATACAACATTTTGCAACATTTGGTGTTTCTTCACTTCACAGCGTTGGAGAAATATCCAAAGGTAATGTTCAGTACAGACAGATAAAGACGGGCAACGGACAACGGCTGGACGACCAGGGTGAGTATGTACGCTCACTTTTGCTACACATGCGAGTAGCGGCTATTATCCGTTGTTCACAAAACATTCCTATATAATGTTTGGAAACAATGGTAGGGATAAAAATCAACCGTTTCCAACTGTGCCAAAAAATCAAAAAGACGCGTTCTATAACGGTCAAACGGTCCCTTAACAGACTTGGGCGGGGTCATCTAACGGTTGGCAGACAGCACAAACACCCTGTGACTGCTCGCAAGGAAAAAATAAATCTGGATGGCAGTATGGCTACAACTACGTCGTTTAGTGTAACCATAACCCCTGAATGTATGAACAGCAGAAAAGGCTGTCTTTGACGTCACTGTATAATAAGAAGCACAAAAGGGATTTTTTGGAACTTTCTCTTGGTTGGAGACAAACATGTCCGCAATGCATTCGTGCATCAAGCTATCCATGCAGTCGTTTATTGTTGATTCTTTAGCTCCTCTATGGCAGGGGGATTTTCAATTTGTTTTCCTTCAATTTCACTATGGGAGTTGTTCTTAACATACGTTTGTTAAGAAAATTTTGGCTGATTGTAAAACAGCTGTAATATACGGCAGTCCAGGTTGTCCTTCAACTGTAAAAATGAAATAATGCTCTTTAAAGTATCATTTACAACAGTGGTGGCTGTTTTCACAAGTATGCTACAAAAAACACGACATTACATAATACATAAGGAAAAGCCCTATGTTTGGTCAGTTGGTGAGATAGGTAAATGTTATTTTTGTGTGACAGTTCTGATGGTTTTCAAAGGGCTAATTCTTTGCTTTTCGACATATGCCCAACTGAAAACGCTTTAGCAACTCAAGTGCACACGACAACCATCTAAATAGACTACATGTTCGCAGAAAACACAATACTGAATATAGAGGGAAAAATAACGGCTCTTTTTAAAAGCACTTTTAGTAGTGAAGTACTTTTAGGATTGTTTGGAATTTTTTACCAGCAGACACCCTTTTACTGCTGAGTGTCTTAGTATTGTAAGATGTGTGATTTGAATTTTGGTTTAAAGGTGCCTTTGGTTTGAACACCCCTACCCCTACGAGGCAGAAATACAAAGAAATAGAAGGAAATTGAGCCTATTTGGAACCAGACTTTAGTATGTTCCCATGGGGGGATTCACGGTGCGAATGACACTGCGTCAGCTTTTTCATTTATCTTTAGTATTTTCTTCAACTTTAACTTTTAGGACCATGTATGAGGTTGTGGCAAGCTAAATACACAACACGACGACGTCTCGGAAAAATAGTAAGGATTATATAGGGAAAAACAACAGTGTCAGTTAAAGTCCGTTTTGAAGGTGTTAGTGGTTGGGGATTTTGAAAAGCATCAGACATCAGGCAGATACAATCCTTTCTGCGTGTTCTGGTGCAGAAAGAGTTTTCAGTTTATACATTGGGGTGACCAGTAGATACCATTTTACAACCATACCCCCAAACGACATTTACAGAGCCCAAAGAAGGATTTGGGTCAATTTCAAAGCCATTTTTCCGTATGAAGCGCCAACTTTATATGAAAATGTGTTTAATAAACATCAAAGGACTGAGGTTGAACTTTCTGATAAGGGACATTTTAAACCTAGTCATTGTCACTTCAACGTTGTTCTCTAATATGCCTGGACTAATAGGGGTGATTCTCCTCCGATAAAGTTGATCTCCTTTTCTCTTTCAAAGAACGCTTTCCTTCTCCATGCCTATCGTGGTTAATCTTACACCGATGTTTCGTGTTGAAATGCTGGTACTATTATCTGTACCACCGTATTCATCTTACCGTGCGCTGGTGTTTTAAGGTCGAAAGCTAGCACTATTATCTGTACCATCGTATTCGTCGTACATCGATGTTTTTATGGTCGAAAGCTAGCACACTTATCTGTACCATCGTATTCCTCTTAACACTTACAGTGATGTTTTAGGGTGGAAAGCTAGCACTACCATTAGTACTCATTGTAATTGATGTTCCAGCCGCAGGAGGCTTTGCAAACTCCTTTGTACTTCACATGAATTTGAGGTCGAGCAGCTGGTGCTCTAATTACGACTCATTAATCATAAACTTTCGTTGTTTTGTTTACTAACACCGATCGGAACAGGCGTTTTACGGTAATGTAAAATAATACAGTTTATGTACTTGGTGCAACAATTTCTGGGTGGGGATCTCATGACAAATGACCTAAAGTTATGTTGGTACTTATACACTAGATGTAATAGGAATCAAATCGATGTTTCTGCAGTGAACACACACACACACACTCTCTCTCTCTCTCGCCCCCCCCCCCCCCCCCTCACGCTCGTCATCCTTTATATCCACCCACTCCCCACAGAACCAGACAACTAAGCTTCTCACACACATTTCAAACAGCAGGAAAGGAAGTCGCACATCCTCATCCGCTTAATCTTTCAACGCCAGGCCTTGAAGTTAGTGGCAACACCACAACAACAACAAAAACATGCAAACAAAATGTGCAACATGCTTAAGAAGGCGGAAGAGAAGAGAGTTAAACAAGAAAAGCGAACAACACCACAAGCTACACAATCATGCACGCCATGCAAGAGATGAGGGGGGAGGAGGGGGGGAGGAGAGAGATTGAAGGGACGAGAAAGTCACTTACTGCATGCAATGCCGTGGGGAGTGGGACGATTAATCCATTTTGTTTTCCAATTTCGCACGCTGCTTTCGGAGTCTGCCGTGGGTTTGAGTGGTGTTTTTTTTCCCGACGACGTTTAGTTGTGTTGGGTTCCAAGAAAGCGGGATTTGGATGGATGCGGCACATTTTAGAACTGACGATCTATCCGTCTTCAGTCGCCAATGATGAATGCTTGGCTCGATATTAATCTGATGCTCTCTCTTACCTTTCACATCATTATGACAGAGAGAGAGATGGGGGTGGGGGAGGATGAGAGAGAGAGAGAGAGAGAGAGAAAGAGAGAGGAGAGAGAGAGAGAGAGAGAGCCAGACAGACAGAGAGACAGAGAGAGAGGAGAGAGAGAGGAGAGAGAGAGAGAGAGAGAGTGTGTGAGGGCATGGGGTGAGGTGAGAAGGTGTGTGTGTGTGTGTAAACCGTTTCGGCCTGAAAGAAAGGTAATTGGTGTGTGTGTGTATATACAGCCGTGTGAGCGCGTGCGTGTCAGGCATACATTCAAAAATGTCAAGTGACATCTTTCCGTTCAATAGACTTGCACTGCTGACATTCGCACACAATCTTGATTAGGATGGATGCACTCGTTAAAAAGCTCACGTTAGGTAAGAGTCTCAAGGGACACACAACATGCCAGCAGAGTTGGAAACAAACAAACAAAACAAACAAACAAACAAAACCAACCCCCGCATGCATCGCAAACACAAAACAAGTGAGCGATGAGAGTGGGCCAACAGAGACAACCACAAGAGCTGTGGGCGATGACAGTGGGCAAACAGAGACAACCACAAGAGCTGTGAGCGATGACAGTGGGCAAACAGAGACAACCACAAGAGCTGTGGGCGATGACAGTGGGCAAACAGAGACAACCACAAGAGCTGTGAGCGATGAGAGTGGGCAAACAGAGACAACCACAAGAGCTGTGAGCGATGACAGTGGGCAAACAGAGACAACCACAAGAGCTGTGAGCGATGAGAGTGGGCAAACAGAGACAACCACAAGAGCTGTGGGCGATGAGAGTGGGCCAACAGAGACAACCACAAGAGCTGTGAGCGATGAGAGTGAGCAAACAGAGACAACCACAAGAGCTGTGAGCGATGAGAGTGAGCAAACAGAGACAACCACAAGAGCTGTGAGCGATGACAGTGGGCAAACAGAGACAACCACAAGAGCTGTGGGCGATGACAGTGGGCCAACAGAGACAACCACAAGAGCTGTGAGCGATGACAGTGGGCAAACAGAGACAACCACAAGAGCTGTGAGCGATGACAGTGGGCAAACAGAGACAACCACAAGAGCTGTGAGCGATGAGAGTGGGCAAACAGAGACAACCACAAGAGCTGTGAGCGATGAGAGTGGGCCAACAGAGACAACCACAAGAGCTGTGGGCGATGACAGTGGGCAAACAGAGACAACCACAAGAGCTGTGAGCGATGACAGTGGGCAAACAGAGACAACCACAAGAGCTGTGAGCGATGAGAGTGGGCAAACAGAGACAACCACAAGAGCTGTGAGCGATGAGAGTGGGCAAACAGAGACAACCACAAGAGCTGTGAGCGATGAGAGTGGGCAAACAGAGACAACCACAAGAGCTGTGAGCGATGACAGTGGGCAAACAGAGACAACCACAAGAGCTGTGAGCGATGAGAGTGGGCAAACAGAGACAACCACAAGAGCTGTGGGCGATGAGAGTGGGCCAACAGAGACAACCACAAGAGCTGTGAGCGATGACAGTGGGCAAACAGAGACAACCACAAGAGCTGTGAGCGATGAGAGTGGGCAAACAGAGACAACCACAAGAGCTGTGGGCGATGAGAGTGGGCAGACAGAGACAACCACAAGAGCTGTGAGCGATGACAGTGGGCAAACAGAGACAACCACAAGAGCTGTGAGCGATGACAGTGGGCAAACAGAGACAACCACAAGAGCTGTGAGCGATGACAGTGGGCCAACAGAGACAACCACAAGAGCTGTGGGCGATGAGAGTGGGCAGACAGAGACAACCACAAGAGCTGTGAGCGATGACAGTGGGCAAACAGAGACAACCACAAGAGCTGTGAGCGATGACAGTGGGCCAACAGAGACAACCACAAGAGCTGTGAGCGATGAGAGTGGGCCAACAGAGACAACCACAAGAGCTGTGGGCGATGTGCCTTCACGAACAGCGGAAAATGGAACTCATTTCAACCATCGCAATAATGTTGGCTGGAAAATTCAGCACCTAATCGAATCGCTGGCACAGCCCATAACTCCCGTGGCGGGGACAAGGGGAAAACACACACGCACATAACCGGGAGACGATAAAACAGTGGCAGGTTGGCCTTTTTTATGATGAAAAATACCAACACCCCAAACTACCCCAAAGGGGATGTCTGTTTCCGCAATGTCCGGAATGCAACGTATACTCACAGTCTGCGTCTTCATCCCAATCGTCGTCCTCTTCATCAGAATCATCGGTTGATTTTCGTTTTTTCTCTACACACAGGGGCAACAAGAGACATGGCGGTTACTTCCTTGCTCAGTGGCGGCTTTCAACACAATCACAGGCTTTTTGTCCCCTTCACTGGGCACTGTGGTTCAATAAGCCACACAAAGGGAGCGGTCATCGCACCTCTAAACGGAGGGTATACAGCCCAGCATAGGTTTTTTTCCAAACATGTTGATTTCATGAAGAAGGATGTAAAGAAAAAGGCGTACACGCTCAATACGTGAGACAGCAGACTCTCTCAAGGACACGCTGCCTGATTCATGCACAACAGAGTCTTGCAACATTCTACTGTAGCACTCAACTATGCACAAAAAAGAGACCAACATTCTGCAAAAGCCACAGCAAACAAGAAAACACATAACAACACTCATACAAACTCGAGCACAGGTAACAAGGGGGGCAAGCCTGAGCGCAAGGTGTTTTAACCATTAAGAAAGCGACAAAACTGGAGAACAACAAAGAGGGCAGAGCGTTCCCCCTTAAGCTGGCTTTGGCCAAACATGAGAGGTAGGTGTAACACACACACTCAGGAGGGGAGCACTCGACAATAAGACAGGAATGTAACCCAAAGAGGAACACAGAAAAGAAAGGTGAAACAAATGGGCTGCACAACAGACAGAAGTAGAATTCATACCATCATGAAGGGGAGGGGGGGGGTGGGGGGGCCTGGTGGTTGTTGGGGGCAGAGAGAGAGAGAGAGAGAGAGAGAGAGAGAGAGAGAGAGAGAGAGAGAGAGAGAGAGAGACAGACATACAGACAGACAGAGAGACAGAGATAGAGCCAGAGAGAGGGGACAGAGATTGGGAGAGAGGGGGAGAATGACTGGGAACTGGTTACAAAACACATCTATAAAGAGAAGAAACAGTGACAGTCAGGTATCACCAGCCTCTTGTTCAACAAACTGACTGCAATTACGGTGGTCCAAACTATATTCACTTACCGACAAGTCGTCCATCCTTGACCGGTCGGAGTTTGGGCTGCGCCTTAATGTCCAGGAACAGTTGTTCGATAGGATCCGGTGGCTTCGGAGGCAAGGATTTCAACTTTCGGTCTTTCACCTGTTCAACACACACAGATAAAGCGAAATTAGTGTCACATTGTACATTCGTCATTTGGGAACCCCAAAAAAAATCCTAAAGGGAGGAGGGGGGATTTTGATGTTATGAATGTAAATCCACCCAGTTGTGCTCCATGTTCCTTATTTCATGTATGCGGCAATATTCCAATGAAATTTACTGAATAAACTTGTTTAAACCAAATCCACCCAGCGAAACGACTGAACACAAAACCACAAAACAAAACAAAACCAGCCGAGACAAAAACCAAAAAGTCACAAGACACGTGCAAATCAACAGACGATCAACATAAAAAGTATGAAGCTGCAGGCAGCCCTCAAAAGCGGTATCGGGTAGCAGGAAAATCGGGTAGCAGAACGTTTCCGACAAATATAAGACAAACAGGAGGAGGAAAAGGAAGAAGAAAATGATATATTTCTGACACCTGATTTTGCTTACTGCGCACGTGCCAGGGCCAAAGAGGGAAGGAGATTGTTTTCACACATGTAGACAAAGTGACACTGCAAGTGGAAAGCCCTCCAAAAGAAACAAGCAACTCGTTAGCCTTTGGTGGTTATCAAGCCACCTCTCTGTTCCTGTAACAAGGATTGGAACCTCTTCGCCCCAACACACGGGAGGCGGCGAATACTGAGAGGCGAAGCTAAATGTCAACGACGACCAGAACAGATACGACGCGGAACAGTCAATTCAAACACATCCAGAAGTACAGCTATATATAACCCAATAGCCCTCCAATGAAAGACAATTCAAAACCACTCAGAAGAATAGTAAGCTCAAAATCCGTCAACGAAACAGTTAACTCAAACCCGGTCAAAAGAACAGTGAACTCAAAACAATTGGGTGTGACTGTCAAGGGATAACCATTCAATCAGCGATATCACAAAATTAATTCAAGGAAGATATTATTTTCACAGTATCAACTTGGCCATATGGAGCTGAAAATCCCTATGACTACAGTTCAGCAATGGACTCAGAATTCAACACTCAAGGCGTCAAATCTGTATCGTCCTCTTCGGGATTAACAAGGAGAGATAGTAGTAGGTCACGACACAGCGTGTAAGAGCAAAGAACCCTCATGTACACAAGATGTTTGGCGCAGAGTGAAACAGAAACGGAGCACGTGCGTACCGGCAGAGCAAGAGCCCAGGCTTTTAAGCGTGGCATCTCTCTGCAGGTGATCGAAGACGGATCGTTCGCTCCTCAGGCGCCAGATTAACAGCAGATAAATCACGATCCAGGCTGCGCCACGAAGACAAGCGCGAGACGAAGACCAGAGAAAAGAACAATGGTTGACCAAATGACGAGAGAGAGAGAGAGAGAGAGAGAGAGAGAGAGAGAGAGAGAGAGAGAGAGAGAGAGAGAGAGAGAGAGAGAGAGAGCGAGAGAGAGAGAGAGCGCGAGAGAGAGCGCGAGAGAGCGAGAGAGAGAGAGAGAGCGAGAGAGAGAGAGAGAGAGAGAGAGAGAGAGAGAGAGAGAGAGAGAGAGAGAACTCAGAACTCAGAACTTTATTACATAAGGATAAAGGTTTTAGGCAATCTTCCAACCTGTCCTTGGAACATATACAGAGAATAATTGTAAACGAAAGCAAAGACTGCGCGCATACACACACACACACACACACACACACACACACACACACACACACACACGTATATACACACACACACACAAACTCACACTCGCTTACACACACACACACACACACACACACATGCACACATATATACACACATCCCCCCCACACACACTTGCTCGCGAGCGTGCGCTCGCATACCTACACACATGCACATGCTATCATTTCATACCTAAAATGAACAGTATCTCATCAAAGTATTAAACTAGTAAAACATCAAAATAATGGTCGAGTATAAACATAAAAAATATTGGACTCGCAAAGTCATAAAAAACAAGACCAGACACAAACAACGGAAATGCTTTTTTTAAATTTCTTAAAAAAGTACAGCAATGTATTGCCGAACAGGGCCATATACAGGCAGCTTAAGTTTCAAGAAGAAGGGGGAGGGGGACGAGGGATTACGCATTCAGATTAACTACATATACAATATTTAAAAACAAACTAACACTTAAGAGCATTGCATATATTATCCGAGTACACAATGGAAACTGGACATCAGGGGCAGTTTATAGTGTGATGAAATGTGTGTGCAACTGCCTTTTAAAGGCCTTTAAGGATGCGGATCGTTTGATTTTCTATTGGCAAAGAATTCCACAGAGATGATCCTGAAAAAGCTAAGCTGGATTTATAAAGATCTATACGAGGAATTGGAGGAAGTAAATTTTGAGACCCATACCTCTTCGTAACATGTGTAAAATAGGATTGCACATAACTGGGCACATCACCATGAACTAATTTATACATAAAGACAGCCTTATTGCCTAGAGAGAGAGAGAGAGAGAGAGAGAGAGAGAGAGAGAGAGAGAGAGAGAGAGAGAGAGAGAGAGAGAGAGAGAGAGAGAGAGAGAGGGGGGTAGGGGTATTAGACGTATGGCTGGAAGGAAAAGTAAACTTGACCTAAAATCACAGCCAGCATCCGTGTTTCATCCCGAGCTCTAGCAGCACCACGGTAGACCCATCTCCTATCAACAAGACCTCAACACAAAACAGACGGAACCTAAACACCATCTCCTATCACTGAGCGATCCGACTTCATCTTAAAACAGCGAGGCGCCTAAACACAATCTCACCCCACAGGGAGATCTGGCTGATCTTAAAACAAAAGGAAGCCATACTACGCGGTCTTGTCATCAAACAACATTCCGGGAAAGGCTAAATTTAGTTCCCCGCACGACCTAGAAACTTGCCCCTGAAGGAGGAGCAGGCTCATGAAAGCTAAACACAATCCTATTTCCTGTAATTACTCACATGATTTGATTACACAGCGAAAGTACACTCACCATTACTTCAAAGAAATTAAAATGACGTTCTAGTAAACAAGCCCGACAATAAATCCTCGTGTATACAACGTTGGCCCGATAGCATTCACACGTCATTTGACACCTCATAAAAAGGAACGGGAGCAAGTATAAACCAAGAAAAACAAACACTAATTCAATACGGTCATGAGCTTTGAACACATGCGAGTGCATACACTACGGCGGCTGTTGAAACAATGGCCTTACTCACGTCGTCGTAAAATAATGATTGATGAACTCGGAATAATTATCAGGCGTGTCATACTCTCTAAACACAAGAAAAAGGCGGCGACCGGAACTAACAACAGAAGTATACACCCCCTCCAACACACACACGAAACACGGACAGCCTTACCATCATCCACACAAACTCTACCTCATATTCAACGACAAAAACAATATCCGAAAATTGCCACAATAATGAAAACACAAGACAACAGAACCACACAGCCCATGCAGCAAATCACGAGCATGATCGATCGTTAAACAGCCGACATACAAACAATGTCCCAAAACACTTACTTACAACAACACAGAGAGCAATTTCAAGGTTCACCTCCCGTCACCAGGCTCCCTCGTGAATTGTTTCTCTCGCGTTCCCGTTGCCAACATGTAAACTAGACTACATGCAAAATAGACAACATGAAAACTACATTTTATTATCTTGCAACCGCTGAAACAGCTGGTCACACTGCACAAAGAGTGTTTTCGGAACACCACATAATATGCTACTAGTTGGCACAAATACGCGTTTCTACCTATACGACGTGTTTTACTCACCACTCACTCCCTCTCAAACAGCACGTGACTCGCTACAATCCCAGGAACACACAGACTGACACACGCACTGAACGTTTGTCGTGTACTAAGACCTCTGTCTCCAGAAGACACAGAAGTCTATTCGTTGTGAAACGCCCTTAAGCTGCGGCGATGTGGCAAGTGTCGCAACAATCCACAAATCGCCAACTTACACCTGCACACACTAAAACCTTTGTCGTGCACCTGACTCGAGAAGTCCCAAACTGACATTTTCCTTCACACCGTGGCGATGAGACAGTGGGCAGCCGGCGACTGGCGGTGACGAAAGGTTTCAATGTCAAAAATGCACTAGCCACAGGGATTGCGGCAAGGAAATCCACTGAGGATTACTTACTGTCAAGGAAAATGTCCCACTCTGTTGCTATGTCGCCACATAACGAACACAACTCGAAGCACATACCACTTCATAACAAGAGGAAAAGAAGAAGATTTGTGTTGATCTGAGGATCAGCGCAGAAAGTCACTGTCCAGAGGCCCGCAAAACTTGACAAGACCAGCTGTGTTTGTGTCTTAGGCTAATTCTAATCTTACTGCCACTGCTAATCTAACGGGCGAAAGGACGGACGGGCAAACGGACATACATACACACACACACACACAACCTAACACACTCTCTCTCTCTCTCTCTCTCTCTCTCTCTCTCTCTCTCTCTAATGTCCTACCAAAGCAGGGTCAGATAATTATTAGCCCTCAGGCCAGCCGGCAGAGAGCTCGCCTGGTCCATCATTATCGTCCATCACACTATTCTCTCCCCTCTGGTCACCAGCCCACATATTTAACGGCTTCTCTGAAAGCCCTAGTCGCCTACGACCTTTAACATTATCCGAGCAGTAATGCTACGACACCACCCATGATAGTCTGGAGGCCACACCCATAGTGCTATTAGACAGAAGATAAACACTATGCAAGCTGTGAGGCTAACGACACCACCCATGATAGTCTAGAGGCCACATCCATAGTGCTATTAGACAGGAGATTAACACTATGCAAGCAGTGAGGCTAACGACACCACCCATGATAGTCTAGAGGCTACATCCATAGTGCTATTAGACAGAAGATTAACACTATGCAAGCAGTGAGGCTAACGACACCACCCATGATAGTATAGAGGCCACACCCATAGTGCTATTAGACAGGAGAAGATTATCGCATCTTGTTCCTCCCGGCACTTTCAGCACTCTCCGAACAACATGAATTAACCAAACATGATATCAGTCTATAGACTAGAGCACAGATTGAACCACCTCCATAGGAGGTGAACTCGGTATTACTACAAAGTGGAGTAGGCCACGGCGATGTGCAGGGTGAGCTTCAGCACTAACTACTTGTAGCTGGCTTGGTAATACTCAGGCTTCCTAGCTGCAGATTTACAGAGAAGGAACAGGACACGAAACTTGCGCCTCACCAAGCAGCAAACCAACAAATTCAAAACGGGAAAAACCTGCAATTTTTACAGAAAGATTGGCAGTACTCTTCACACCGAAACCAATCATTCACGACGACAGTTTCCCGGTATTCCCAAAGACGAAACAATAGCCAATGCGCAGAATTACGCAGATTCGCTTTTGGAATGCCTGCTGCAAATGAAGCACGACAAGCCTGGACTCAAGACGACAGAAATGAGATGGCGGGGCCCGGCAGACCAGACGTACACGACATGTGCAAGTGACAATCTCAAGACCGACAGCAACTCACGGCAAGGGACAGGCTGACGGTACCGAGTACAGGCAAGCGAATCCATGTAATCCTGTAATGGCAAAGCTAGAACTATGTATTGTACTCGGAGTAAGAAGAGACAGTTAGGGACCAAAGGAGAAAGAGTTTAGAATTAAAAAACCGAAGCCAAGGATGAAAGTCGCTTGTTCATTTCAATGCTTGTTATTCTCTCAGGTGCCAGGAGACTTATTCCGAATAACTCTCACTCACTCTATTACACATGTCGTATGCATTGAGAGCGCTTACTCCCCTTTGTTTATCGGATATGTTGTTTGTTTGTTTGTTTGTTTGTTTGTTTGTTTGCTTAACGCCCAGCCGACCACGAAGGGCCATATCAGGGCGGTGCTGCTTTGACATATAACGTGCGCCACACACAAGACAGAAGTCGCAGCACAGGCTTCATGTCTCATCCAGTCACATTATTCTGACACCGGACCAACCAGTCCCAGCACAAACCCCTTAATGCCAGACGTCAGGCGGAGCAGCCACTAGATTGCCAATTTTAAAGTCTTAGGTATGACCCGGCCGGGGTTCGAACCCACGACCTCCTTATCGGATATCGAAGGCAATGTTGCCAGTACATCAAGCGTTACAATACTGAACTATTTCAACATACCTTATTAAATGTTCACCTCAGTTTGAAATCAGCGTACTTTGGGCAACGAAAGAGTGGACCATCATGTCTTTACCACAGAATTAATCCAGTCACCACTTGCTACCCACACCTATACGAGCAGGAAGTCTGAGAATCAGGGGCTCCAGACGTGTAGAGGACACAGCCACAAATTGTCAGGGACAACCCTCAGGAAATCAGACGACCAGGGCTACACGGAAAGAAGGGCGGGGCGAGGTGATGAGAGGAAGAATGACTGGCATCAGAGAGACCCTGAAGCACGAGACCTGTCTGGCACCAGCAGACTCGTCTGAGGTGAAGAGCCCAGAACCGCTTATTGACCAAACTCGATGTGCCCAGATCACCGCCTACTCTTTGGACAAGAGCGAGGGACTTCACCCAACAGTTCAGTGATGGCGCTAATATTTTTTCAAACTGGTACACAAACTGTTATGATGAAAACTATCCAGAAACAAAAGGTAGGCTGGTCATTGTAACTAGTAAGAGTCCAACTCAGAGTACTGGTTTTGTTGTTTTACCAGCGAACAAACGGTAGTTTCTAAAAATCAACCGGTAGGTTATACCGGCAGCCAATTATGTTCCGGTATTTTTTAATTTCAACCGGTATAATACCGGTAATTACCGGTTTTCGCCAATACTGACAGTTCAGAATCAGTTAAAATCTCCCTAAAATCCGCCGGACACCAGTCATACTTACACTTATTTTTGGTATGCAGTCAAACCCCACTTGAGCGCTAGCACTTTCAAGATTTGCACATGGTGGCCCCAAAAAATGCAACCCACTAAAAGCGGAAGTTAGTGTACACCAAATATGAAGTAATTCGGTCAACAGATGTAGAAGTTATTAGCACACATGTGGGTTGCATTTTTTGGGGGGATCACCCTGTATTTAAAATACTTTAAAGCAACCCTAACTCTATTACTTCATGCTTTTAGCTTATTTGAACTCTTTAAATGCCAATAAATGACAGGCGTTGGGTACGAGTCCGAGACAGGATCATACCTATATACTTTGTGATCACATCAATAGCAGAACAAACAACAACAGCTATTTTATTTGATTCATATCTTACACGTAAATTCGCAGGCCAACCAGTTCGTTATAAACGGAAAAAAAAGTAAAATTGTGTATCGGAACAGAAATGAAGTAATGCTCCAGAGAACGGAGTCGACACCACCTTGGTGGCAATGAAAAGAAAGGTTACACGGCAGAAAGATTTTCTTGCCACACACATCGTAACCCTAGCTATTACGATTCAGCAGGACACACACACACACACACACACAAGAGAGAGAGAGAGAGAGAGAGAGAGAGAGAGAGAGAGAGAGAGAGACAGAGAGAGAAAGACAGACAGACAGACAAACATTATACAGACAGACAGAGACAGAGAGACAGACACACAGTAAGAGCGAGGTAGACGATTACAATCTATGTTGATGTAAATTCGCGTCCCATGCAGGCAAGCGAGACAGAATAAGACGGATAACACGCTTCCTCGATCCCCTAGAGATGCTCAGATTGGCTGCAAAATGGAAAGGAAATCTCAGCATCTCAGACGCCGCATTTCCCTTTCTCTCCACCAGCGAAAAATGTGAGGGGACTAGGCCTATCTGTCATGTAACTAGGCAGTCTCTGCTCATCCGAACGACCCGTAATCAATCACAGTAGCGAGAAAAATTCTTGCATGCAGTCCCCGAAAAATAGACACGATTCTTACTGACAAGATCTGCCTTGTTTTTCGATTCTGTCGTTTATTTATTTGGAATAAAACTTTTCTTCGCTGCAAGCACACACCCACACCCACACTGAGACGCACGCACACACACACACACACACACGTACACGCGGGGGCGGAGACGGGAGAGGGAGGAGACGAAATAGAGAGAGAGAATAATAGAGAGAGAAATAGAGAGCAAGAGAGAGAGAGAGAGAGAGAGAGAGAGAGAGAGAGAGAGAGAGAGAGAGAGAGAGAGAGAGAGAGAATAATAATACGAATATTTATAACGCGCACATATCTCACCAACAGGCGACTCAAGGCGCACATACACTCGTTCACACACACGGAGACTTAAAGTCACTAGCACACACACAGAAAGAAAGAGAGAGAAAGAGAGAGAGAAAGAAAGAGAGAGAGAGAGAGAGAGAGAGAGAGAGAGGGAGAAAAAGAGAGACACAGAGAGAGAGAGAAAGAAGAAAGAAAGAGAGAGAGAGAGAGAGAGAGAGAGAGAGAGAGAGAGAGGGGGTGTGTGGGGTATGTGTGAGGAGAAAGACAAACAGAGTTTTCCAATAAAGACGTCATACAACAATTTTCCCGTCAGACAAAACGCCTAAATTAGGTCAAAGGAACGGGTGAAAAATCGGTCAACAACAGCAAGGACGAAAACTGTTGCAGTAAACAGCAGCAACAACAACAACAACAACAACAACAACAACGCCATTATAAAAACAAATCGAAGAATTTGCAGTTAGTAACCCACATTTACCAATTCAAAAGTGATTTACGCTCAGTGAAGGAAGTTGTTTTGATGTCAAGATTCCAGGAACAGACACGTTCCACCAGACAGAAACTTCCCCTACAGAAATCGTTATGGCACCATTTTGTCTGATTCTCTGCGCTGGATTTCTTCCACGCGCATCGAAAATGTGAGCACAGATAAAAGTAACGATGTTGCAGAGGAGAGCTTGAAGAAGCCATGTCACCTTCCCCAGGAAAAACATTGCCAAGTGATAACTCTCGAGTGAGTTTTTACACCCCCGGTATAGGGGTGTGTATAGGATTCGGTCGATGTGTTTGTTTGTGTGTTTGTGTTCGCATATAGATCTCAAGAATGAACGGACCGATCGTCACCAAACTTGGTGAACAGGTTCTATACATTCCTGAGACGGTCCTTACAAAAATTGGGACCAGTCAAACACACGGTTAGGGAGTTATTGGTGGATTAAGATTCTACAAGGACTTATAGAGGGACATATTAATGGTCAAAGGGAAATAACCTTCTCAGTTGGTGGCAGTGAGAATGGTAAGGACGGGGGTGTTTTTCCTACCTCGGAGGAATTTCTTGTTATTCCGACGTTTCGCAGAAATAGTTACAGACACGCGCAACTGCCAAGCTACTACTCATCTACTCAAATGTAACCAGAAACGCGAAATAGGAATTATCCGAGAGTGAAAAATCCTGCAGAAACTGCTTGTATTTCTGCTTTAGCAACTACGCATCAACGTATAACTTCATCTGCAAGAGGAGCACCAATGGTATTGCTCCGCAGATCAACGATCGGATCGGATTATATGCCTCAGAAGATTGACATTCGATATTGTACCAGATAATGTCTACTTACGCAGCTAAACACCACCCACACAACTGAAAAGACAAGAAGACTGAAGTTGGAAGCATTGTACCAGACATGTCTACCCACGCAGCCAAACCTTTTTAAACACCAGACACACGGCTGAACAGACAAGACGATTCCGACGTGACAGAAGCAGAACACTTGTAACCATGGTGTCAGAAAAGATGTCACGCACATACATAACGGCCCTGGGGAGCGGGATGGGGATTGACACAGAGGAAGAGAAAAAGTTCGGGGGGGGGGGGGGGGAGGGTGGAGTCAGGGAAGGGTTATTGCTGAGAAACCAAAGTAATGCGGAAACAAATGCACCATAATTGAATGCACAGCAAACTTTCACGTGTGAAATGCCCAGAAATGATGAAGTTCGAGTAATGAGGGGTGGCGGTTGGAGGAGGGGGGGGGGGGGGGATGTTGTGAGGAGGGAGAGAAGCAAAATCCCGGAAGACTGCGGAGAAAACGGCGTCTTCCGCGCGACGGAACTACTAACAAGGAGAGAAAGAGCTCTGGCCTTCACATAACCATGGCGACGGCATTGCGACACTTCTGCGTGACAAAGCACCGCCGCAATTTTCTCCTAGTTTCCTCTATATTTGTTTCACCCTAAGCTGCACGCAAGGTGGGGCGGAAGCAGGGCGAGGAAATGAAAAAAAACAAACTAAAAGACCAACACCCACAACATAAAAATCGATCTCAGTAAATCACCGCTGCGTCGTAAAATGGCCTAGTCTCAAGCAAAGGGTCAGTGCTTTTCTGTACATGTTCATTCGACGTCTAGACACCCCACACACTAAAAGTCTAATAAAAAGCTGGAATAAGTGCCCTCTCAAAAAGCGCTACAAAACCCTGAAAGCTTCAAACAGTCACTGCCCTTCACCAGCAACTATTTAACAAGTCAGATTCGCACCCCCTCCCCCATGCTAAATAAGGGTTCCTCTCAAAGACCGCTCTGAATGCCAGAAAGCTTTACAAGTATTGGCCAGTCTTTGGGAACAACTCTCTAACAAGACACAAGGGGGAAGATGGTACCACAGAAGTGGCTTTCTCATAATCAGCAAAAAGTCACCGTCTGCAAAAACAACGTATAACAAGCCCCCCCACTGGCCCAAAGCCCTCGAAGTGGTCGGAGACAGGCTTTTTAGCCCACGTCAGCCCGACTTTAGATGGCGGGCTTCCTTCAAAATGTCACCAATGGCTGCAGGCTGTCCGCCAGCTCGCTTGGACACACAATTCTAAACGACAGCGGGATCTAAGCTCGCTCTAGTCTCATCGTTGACCTAAGCTGATCAAAACTCGCTCTTGTTTCATGGTTGGTGATCTAAGCTCGCTCTTGTTTCCTGGTTGGTGATCTAAGCTCGCTCTTGTCTGAGTATCGTTGGGGATCTAAGCTCGCTCTTGCCTCATCGCGTGTTATCTAAGCTCGCTCTTTTCTCATCCCGACTTCCGGCTAGCGGGAAAGGATGGATGGATGGTATGGGACTGCGACGAGGTGGAACATTAACCCGACGTCGTTGCGTTTACGCCACGCTAGACTCTATCACTCTCACTCGGGCATTGAGGTGGGCCGACATCAAAGCCTGTGATAGTGGGGCGCTGCCATTTCGGTCGTCTAACACAAACAGGGACACTAGGGGAAAAACAGACAGGGAACAGGTATAAAGAAGAAAAAAAAAGAGCAAGAAAAAGGCGGTGTTGCAATATTTTGACGCAAGCGCAGCTCTGGCAATATGGGCGAAGTAATGATAATGGGAGAAGAAGCACAAGAACGGGGGAAAAAATCTATATTTAGTTAGACACTGCATTACAAAAACCCAACTATTTCAGCACCCCCCACCCCCCGCCCAAAAGAAAATAAGTATATGACAACACCTTCCCTTGGCCCTTGTCTCCACGCAACGGTTTCCTAATTAACAAGAATGAGGTCAACCATTTTCTGGGCAGCTAGGAAAGCTGTACAACATATGGAACAGTAATTACACGCCTCAGCAAGACGCCGACCCACTTTTAATACAACAAACAAACAGGCAAATGACTAGAACAGGTCATAGCAGGACAATACGGACGGTAGCCCCCACCGCCAGTGAAACCTAATTACTGTCGACCTACCCCCTCCCACCCCCATCTCTCCCTCTCTCTCTAAAATAAATAGCCTCAGGCTGAAGTTCCAGATTTAAATCCTCCAACAAGAAAGTTCCTGGGCTATTTTCGGCTGAAAGGACCAGATAAAACACTAATGAACAGATACCGCGTATTTTCCCGGTGTTCATCTTCTCAGGCCTTAAAAGCCTGCCTCCTCTTTCGTCAAATTATCTGCAAATGAAAGATCGTCTCAGAAATACTCTAGCGCTAAACAAAGCAAAGCCAAGACCAAAGTCTGATATCAAGATGAATGAAAAGATGTCGGCGAGTTCTCCTCTTGTTCGCCATCTTTCTAGCAAGGCTAATACAGTGGTCAGGCACGACGCAAAGCCCGCCTTCTCACTCACACTGATTGAAGATGGATGGGACAAGAAATACCGCAATATTGACTGCTGCTGTCAGGGTCCTGTGTTATGAGAGAGAAAGAGAAAGAGGAAGAGAGAGTGTGTGTGTGTGTGTGTGTGTGTGTGCGTGCGTGCGTGCGTGCGTGTGTCAGTGTGTGTGCGTGCGTGCGTGTGTTTGTGCGTGTGTCTGTGTTGATGGAGAGGCGAGTGTGAGCAGGTGTTGCTAAATGCAAAAATAAGCAGATATATATATATGTAAACATACGTTTGCATGTGCAGGTGCCTGCACTTAACCATAGTGGTGTCACGCCGTGCTGCAAAGTACTCCACTCAAAACACCACAAGCATATCGCCAACCATCAAAACACCACAAGCATATTGCTAACCATCAAAACACTACAAGCATATCGCTAACCATCAAAACACCACAAGCATATCACTAACCATCAAAACACCACAAGCATATCGCTAACCATCAAAACACCACAAGCATATCACTAACCATCAAAACACCACAAGCATATCACTAACCATCAAAACACCACAAGCATATCACTAACCATCAAAACACCACAAGCATATCACTAACCATCAAAACACCACAAGCATATCGCTAACCATCAAAACACCACAAGCATTATCACTAACCATCAAAACACCACAAGCATATCACTAACCATCAAAACACCACAAGCATTATCACTAACCATCAAAACACCACAAGCATTATCGCTAACCATCAAAACACCACAAGCATTATCACTAACCATCAAAACCCCACAAGCATATCACTAACCATCAAAACACCACAAGCATATCGCTAACCATCAAAACACCACAAGCATATCACTAACCATCAAAACACCACAAGCATATCGCTAACCATCAAAACACCACAAGCATATCACTAACCATCAAAACACCACAAGCATATCACTAACCATCAAAACACCACAAGCATATCACTAACCATCAAAACACCACAAGCATATCACTAACCATCAAAACACCACAAGCATATCACTAACCATCAAAACACCACAAGCATATCGCTAACCATCAAAACACCACAAGCATATCGCTAACCATCAAAACACCACAAGCATATCACTAACCATCAAAACACCACAAGCATTATCACTAACCATCAAAACACCACAAGCATTATCGCTAACCATCAAAACACCACAAGCATATCACTAACCATCAAAACACCACAAGCATTATCGCTAACCATCAAAACACCACAAGCATTATCGCTAACCATCAAAACACCACAAGCATATCACTAACCATCAAAACACCACAAGCATTATCGCTAACCATCAAAACACCACAAGCATTATCGCTAACCATCAAAACACCACAAGCATTATCGCTAACCATCAAAACACCACAAGCATATCGCTGACCATCAAAACACCACAAGCATTATCACTAACCATCAAAACACCACAAGCATATCACTAACCATCAAAACACCACAAGCATATCGCTAACCATCAAAACACCACAAGCATATCGCTAACCATCAAAACACCACAAGCATATCACTAACCATCAAAACACCACAAGCATATCGCTAACCATCAAAACACCACAAGCATATCGCTAACCATCAAAACACCACAAGCATATCGCTAACCATCAAAACACCACAAGCATATCGCTAACCATCAAAACTTCACCACACATCCTTCTTACAGAAAGACCTATGTCTCTCTGCATGTCCGTCCGTCTGTCCGCCCGTCCGTCACCATTTTGACCGCTTACAGCTCCGGCGTTATTTTTCAAACAAGGGCAAAGCCCATACGACTCACATGCTTGACCTTTACATGACCTTGACCTTCAGCTAAACCTAGCAATGACATCATACACTAAGAACTGCTTTACACATTTTTCCTACCAAAATACATGTGACCTTGACCCAAGGTCAAGGTCATCCATGGTCATGCAACACAAAGCTGTTAATTCAAGACATAGGAAGTACAATGGTGCTTATTGGCTCTTTCTACCATGAGATATGGTCACTTTTAGTGGTTCACTACCTTATTTTGGTCACATTTCATAAGGGTCAAAGTGACCTTGACCTTGATCATATGTGACCAAATGTGTCTCATGATGAAAGCATAACATGTGCCCCACATAATTTTTAAGTTTGAAACAGTTATCTTCCATAGTTCAGGGTCAAGGTCACTTCAAAATATGTATACAATCCAACTTTGAAGAGCTCCTGTGACCTTGACCTTGAAGCAAGGTAAACCAAACTGGTATCAAAAGATGGGGCTTACTTTGCCCTATATATCATATATAGGTGAGGTATTCAATCTCAAAAACTTCAGAGAAAATGGGAAAAATGGGAAAAATAGCTGTTTTTAGACAACATTTATGGCCCCTGCGACCTTGACCTTGAAGCAAGGTCAAGATGCTATGTATGTTTTTTGGGGCCTTGTCATCATACACCATCTTGCCAAATTTGGTACTGATAGACTGAATAGTGTCCAAGAAATATCCAACGTTAAAGTTTTCCGGACGGACGGACGGACGGACGGACGGACGCCGGGACGGACGGACGGACGGACGACTCGGGTGAGTACATAGACTCACTTTTGCTTCGCATGTGAGTCAAAAATGGCAAGAGGAAAGAATACGACGTTGCCCACGAGAATTTGAGGAGGGAGCACGACTTAAATAATAGCAGACTGCAGACATGAGACTGGCCAATCAATAACACAACGTGCCGTGCACTGTAATCACACTGTGCACCACGAACACCTACACAGGCCTGCACCAAATGACAACGATATGTATCGACAGAAAGGTTGGGATGGTAAGGGAAGGAAATAGAGAGGGAGGAACGGAGTGATGATAGACACAAAGAGAGGAATTCAGGCAAGAGAGAGAGAGAAAAAGAGAGAGAGAGAGAGAGAGAGAGAGAGAGAGAGAGAGAGAGAGAGAGAGAGAGAGAGAGCGAGCGAGAGTTTGTGCGTGCGTGCGTGTGTGTGTGTGCGCGTGTAGGGTGGATGAAGAGGGCTGTGGTAAAGCTAAGTGTCACGTTAGACTACATGCAAGTAATGTGAATGGACATTCAGGGATCCATCAGACACACAAGCAGGTAAGGTAAGCACACCCCCCCACACACACACACACACACACACACACAAACACTCCCCCCCAACCACATTTCTCAGATGCAACACCCAAACCTCCACTAAGTGAGTCCAATAATTACCATTCTCAGCTCCCAGGAGGCGAGGGGCGGGGAGGGGCAGCGGAACGCGTAGTGGTACTCCATCCCCTTCCCCCTCCCCCGGGCCGGCATCTTACGAGGGAGGAGGTAGTCCTCGATACACAGGCGGTCGCCGTCATCTTCAGTCCCCCCTCCCCCTCCTCCTCCTTCACCCACCTCCATTGTCCGCCACCCGCTTGGCATCGATTTCACACGAACAGACGAACAATCCCCGATCCCAAGTGAATCACAACTGGTCTTCCCGTTACCACGACTAGTCCCCTAAATGATTCACTGATTATACGGCTTTTGGTCGCCTTGGTATCAGTTCTCTGAACTCTGGATCATGTAAATTTGTAATTCTTCTTCTCGTTCGCCAGATCATGGTGATAGTGTACATTTTGTCCCCAGCAGCTAATCCAGTCCGCAGGTGCTGCGGTTATGAATTCTTTCACTGTCTTCCAAAGCGCTGGCTAACGTCAAGACTATTTTTGCGTCGTACGGAAGTAATGGCGCAGTGTTTATCTTTCCAACAGAAACTTAACGTCTCCACACAGTCTGACTACCAACAGTAGTTGTCATGTGTCTTAGACACAACGTTATTTCCATGTCGACAAAAACACCTCGGGAAGACAACAGCTAGCACTTCAGGTGTGTTCTCTCTGAGCGAAGAAACGGATACATATGGAGTTACACTCTGATGCTTGTGCGTATAATCTCGAACACTTGTGTACAGGTAATTATCACGTAGACTCCACATAACCCTTGGCCGGACCTCAGTTAGCTCAGGTGATGCAATAACACGTGTCCAGTCAGTTTCCGAGCTCTTGAAGAAGTCTTGAGAAATTCAACAGACTTCGAAGCCACTGATGTTCCTCGACGAAATGTCCACAAAACAAACCCAGAACTCGCACACACATGCGTTGCTTTCACTTTGACCATCTTGGAAACCAGGGAGTCAGTGCATCCATTACAGTCTCAAGACATCAATAATTCGGAACACTTCTAGGTCATTTCTACTGAATGTCTCACTCAATCAAACGTGAATGAGTTGAGTGGAACAAACAAATGAGTCACGTGCTGGTTTGAGAAGCCCGAACAAGTATACAGTTTCTGCGGAAGGCGTTGATGCTGTTGTTTTCCGCAGCTGACGGTGAAACTGTGGCACTGGAGTGACGGCGTGCTACTTTTGCTTTCTAACCCTCGAAGCAGCAGTCAGTGGTGTCTGCTGCGCAGCAAAATCAAGCACACACCGACTTCCATCGCATCATTGCGGCAGTGGCAGTAGCAGGCTGCGCGACACAGCACAAAGCTATCCTTGGCACAATGGGTCAAAAATCCCAAAAATAAGGCCTTAAAAAAATAAGCCCTTATTTTCGAGAAATAAGGCCTTATTTTGAAAGTAAGGCCTTAAATCTCTATAGTCATTAAAAATGAGGGCGTAAAAAAATAAGGCCTTATTTTTCTGCGCATCACTACTGCTCACCCTAATAGCAGCACACAATAACTTAATGACACATATAGACGACAACACTCACACACATACTCATACGCACGCGCACACTCACGAACGCACCTATGCGCGTGAGCGCGAAAAAAGAGATAATGAATGGAACAAGAGAAAACGATAAACATTATGACACTGGTTGAAATCGGTTGTTGCACCTGGACTCTCTTGTACACCTGTACCTACCCTAACGCATTTGCAAACACACACACACACACACACACACACACACGCACACGCACTCACACACACAAACACACAAACCTAGACAATCAATCAATCAGACACAAAGACACATAAAGACATTACAACAAACACACACACACACACACACACACACACACACACACACACACACACACACACACACACACACACACACACACACACACACACACGTACACACACCCTCTCTCTCTCTCCCTCTTTCTATCTTTCTCTCTCTGTCAGTCCGTCCGTCAGTTCGTTCGTCAGTCCGTCTGTCTATCTGTCTGTCAGTTCGTCTGTTTGTCTGTGTCTCTCCTCTCTCTCTCTAACGCCGCTCTCTCTGTGTACCAGCATACAACTGAGAGGCGAAAAAATAAGGCCTTAAAAAAATAAGGCCTTAAAAGAATAAGGCCTAAAAAGAATAAGGGCTTATTTTTTTATGGATTTTTTTTATGGGCTTATCTTTTTAAGGCTTTATTTCTTTAAGGCCTTATTTCCAATATGACCTTAGAAAAATAAGCCCATAAAAAATAAGCCCTTATTTTAGAAATATTACCCTTTGAGCCAAGGATACAAAGCGGCCTGCGTTGGCACCAATACCGTTGCAGCACTCAAACAACGAGCCTTTGTTCAGGTACCCACTTATTCTACCAGTAAATAATACTCTCTGCCACTCTGTTCGCTTGCCATTCGCATTTTACCACATTAATATTTATACTCTGCCTTGTGCTCGCTTGTGATTCGCATTTCACCGTCTCTGCCACCGCACTGCAGCCAACGCCGTGACGACAGGTTATTCCTACATGGGTGGAAGTACACACGGTACAGGTGTCACGAGATAAACAAATCAGCTCAAGCGCAATTCCCTTTGGTAACACACTTTAACACACGATCTAATGCGATTTGGTTGCCCAGAATAGAATAAAGCTCATTTTACACTGAGCAGATTCTGCCAGTGACCTCTTTGTCGTAACCTAGTTCTACAACAACAGAGCTGAAGTCCAACGAACTGAAGCCCCCCTCTCCATCAATCCTATAGATGCCTCTTTGGCTAGCATGAAACAATACAGGGATAAGTGTGCTTGTTTGATCTGGCGCGCCATTCCTATGTTTTGGAGACGACTGCCAACTTACACAAACGAAAAGAATAATTCACCTATGTCTATGGCCGCGAGGGAGAGAGAGAGAATTGAATTGAATTGAACTTTATTTAACAAGGATTAAGATTTAAGGCTACGCCTTTTCTTACAATCTGTCCTTGGGACGCACAAACACACAATGACGAAAAAAATTGAAAAATTAAAAATTAAAAAGCTAAAAAGTTTAAGAGAGAGAGACAGAGAGACAGAGACAGAGAGAAAGAGAAAGAGAAAGAGAAAGAGAGAGAGAGAGAGAAAGAGAAAGAGAGAGAGAGAGAGAGAGAGAGAGAGAGAGAGAGAGAGAGAGAGAGAGAGAGAGAGAGAGAGAGAGAGAGAAGCTCGCCGATTAGTCAAGTAGCTGTCGAACTCACAGAATGAAACTGAACGCAATGCCATTTTTCAGCAAGACCGTATACTCGTAGCATCGTCAGTCCACCGCTCATGGCAAAGGCAGTGAAATTGACAAGAAGAGCGGGGTAGCAGTTGCGCTAAGAAGGATAGCACGCTTTTCTGTACCTCTCTTTGTTTTAACTTTCTGAGCGTGTTTTTAATCCAAACATATCATATCTATATGTTTTTGGAATCAGGAACCGACAAGGAATAAGATGAAAGTGTTTTTAAATTGATTTGGACAATTTAATTTTGATAATAATTTTTATATATTTAATTTTCAGAGCTTGTTTTTAATCCGAATATAACATATTTATATGTTTTTGGAATCAGCAAATGATGGAGAATAAGATAAACGTAAATTTGGATCGTTTTATAAATTTTTATTTTTTTTTACAATTTTCAGATTTTTAATGACCAAAGTCATTAATTAATTTTTAAGCCACCAAGCTGAAATGCAATACCGAAGTCCGGACTTCGTCGAAGATTACTTGACCAAAATTTCAACCAATTTGGTTGAAAAATGAGGGCGTGACAGTGCCGCCTCAACTTTCACGAAAAGCCGGATATGACGTCATCAAAGACATTTATCAAAAAAATGAAAAAAACGTTCGGGGATTTCATACCCAGGAACTCTCATGTCAAATTTCATAAAGATCGGTCCAGTATTTTAGTCTGAATCGCTCTACACACACACACACACACAGACAGACACACACACACACACACACACGCACATACACCACGACCCTCGTCTCGATTCCCCCCTCTACGTTAAAATATTTAGTCAAAACTTGACTAAATATAAAAAGGAGAAAAAAAAATCGTAATACGGCAGTGCCAATTTTTTGTTGCCAAGGAATGTCCCTCCCCCTCCTCATTTTGTCCCACCGACTGTTGTCATGGACACAGACCAACCTCTTTCCTCTCTGCCCCCGCCCCCCTTTGGTTCTTCGGCTTTCCCTCCCTCCTCTTCGTGTCCATCGTCTTTGTCATAGGCAGGGACACCCCAACCACCCCCCCCCCCCTCCACTTCTCTTTCTCTCCCAACCATCTTTCTCGTGCCACTGCCGGTCAGACGGCCGCAGAAGCATCAATTTGCGGGTGTTTTAGCAGAGGAAAAAGCCGCTAATCGGGAAGCCCATGATTGGCCATTATCTCCCCCAGTGGTGCGGCGGCAAGCGACGACTTGAGCGGCGAAGGCTGTCACCTCCAGCCTACAGTGGTGTCGCGCGCACCTTGAGGGATGCAAGTCACACAGAGAGGGTTACAAAGACACGGGGAGTGGAGTGCAGCACGCAGACAATTCAGACCGCCAGTCATGCTAGCTGCTGTTCCTGCTCGTGGTGCCTCTAAAACAATTTTCTCTGCAAAACCGTCAATCTTGCAGAGCAATGAGTCTTTTTCCCCCTAAGGCGAAGGATTGGGAAAACACTGTTCCTGCTCTGGTATTCTCTCACACAGCTTTATCTGCAGCTTGTGCTCTGTTACAACAACATCGCACATTTGAAATACTCTTCACTTTGCTTTGGTTTAAAGAAAACTTTATTCAATTTTTATCATGACAAAAACAATACATGGTTTTTAAGATTACCAACTCAAGCATATTATGCTTATTTTAAGTAATCCTAGTAAGTACATAACAAAGGTTAACACTTTGCTTTCGCATTATACTGCATGCAACAGAAACACAGTCGTCGCAAATTGCAGAAACTGTTCCCCGTTCGTTCTCTCCCCCCCACCCTCTACGACAAGGTAAGAAAATCGCCGCATACTGCAGCACAAGCCACATACAATACAACATGGCAAGCAGAAAAATGTGCCAATAGTGAGACACAATATCAATATCAACTTGTGTGTGTGTCTGTGTGTGTGTGTGTGTGTGTGTGTGTGTGTGTGCGTGCGTGCGTGTGTGTGATTCATTAGTCTTGGGAAAAAAAACCAAACAGTGCGTTCCGTTTCATTCTTTAAGTTCCACAGATCGACTAAATGATTGTATTCATTTCGCTTTTCACAACTTGTTCCCGTCTGCGTTGGCATGTACGTGTTGGCATGTTGGTGATAATCGGTAAGTGTCACGACTGTTCGCTTCCTCGTTTGTCAGTGTCCAACTGATGCTACAAGTACATGGAGACATCATGCAGAACACCTTCTCCGTCTCTTCACCCCCCCCCCCCCTCACCCTCCCTCCCCTACCCACTTTAAATCGATCAGTCATCCAGTCTTGCTACTGACGTCCTCATCTTTCATTCCTAACTTTCCATCTCTGTTGTTCCAACCAAGTCTACAGTTCATCTAATCAAACACACCGTGGTTTTAGCCACGGAGTCGTGTGACGGAGAGAAGGAGAATAAGAGAGAGAGAGAGAGAGAGAGAGAGAGAGAGAGAGAGAGAGAGAGAGAGAGAGAGAGAGAGAGAGAGACAGAGAGAGAGACAGAGAGAGGGCGGCGAGAGAGAGAAAGAGAGAGGGGGGAGAGCGAGAGAGAGAGTGTGTGTGAGATAGAGAGAGAGACAGAGAGAGAGAGAGAGAGGGGGCGAGAGAGAGAAAGAGAGAGGGGGCAGAGCGAGAGAGAGAGAGTGTGTGTGAGAGAGATAGAGAGAGAGAGAGAGAGAGAGAGAGAGAGAGAGAGGGGGAGAGAGAGAGAGAGAAGGGGGGGGGAGCTATCGATCCTGACCCAGAAACTTGAAGTCTTGGAGGAAAAAGCAAGCAGCGGGGATTATTTTGATTAAACACTAAGTGAATTGTTCCCTCGCCCACTTTCGACCCAGACACAAGTTGTTGCACAACTGTTGACAACCTCCTCCCCCCGTTTTACAATCCCCTTGTGCCCATACAGGAGAAAAGTGGCCATTTCCCCCCGTATGTGACAGGTCTCACATCAACACAGTTTCTGGGTTCTTTGGCACTCTCACACATAGGCGCACGTATTGTTAAAAATAAGATTAAAAAAATAAAGAAAAAGAAAAAAGGTCGGCGTCAAACATCCACTCTCGTTTGCAAGCAAAGTGAAGCGTTCTCTTGAGTTGAGAATACATCATCGAGAGATGTTATCTGTACCAACCTTACAAACAAGGCAACATTTATTTCAGTTTAAGTTATACTACTACCCCCCCCCCCCCACACACACACACACACACTTAACAACCAAAAGAAACGCAAAAGTTACATTTTACAGATTCTTTTAAATCATAAATCTAAGAAATGAAAGATTCTCTAATTTTCTCCTCGTCAGAAATGGACAGACACAACAGTCTGTCGACCACTTTCTTTGACAGCCGATGTTTACTCTTTGCTACCGTCGTTCTATATCATCCAACCTCTTTCGTTCTCTTCTTCTTTCTTATTTTGTTTAACACTAAAAGCCCTAATCTTCCTGATGACGTCAGCGTGGCGGGAAGATGAAGGGCACTAGAGAGTTCCAGACTTTTTACGAGTGCCATAATCAGGTCTCCTTTGCCCAGGTGTGCGTTTGACATTCAGCTCCGTTCTCCCTCAGATACTCCAGTCGTTCCTCGCCGTGATAACTCGCCCTCCTGTACGTCAATCGCTCGCTCCGACATGCAAACACAGTGTAACCCCCCTTTTCAGACCTCAAAAAGTCTGAGAAAAACAGGTCTTAAAATGGAGGGAGTCTTAATGTGGAGGGAGTCTTATAATGGGGGTAAATTCAGAAAGGCTATGAATAGAAAATCTTAGTAAACCCTGTGTCGTTCAATGCCCTGTGTCGTTCAATGCCCTGTGTCGTTCAATGCCCTGCAAGTATCGAATCAACGCTGCCTCTTGTGTTGGACATTTACCGATGACGACAGCTGCTTCTGCTGCAGTACCCTACGCTGCTGGAGTGCACTTTTCTCAGTCAACTACGCATCAACTCTGTGCTACATTTCTGACCGAAATGTTCAGTTTCAACCGGGTAAGTTCGTGTCCTCCTAACTGTTTCATCACGTGCACCGAATGTTGTTACGGTGCACGCACTTTGCTGACGTCAATGCCATAACAACTCTGTGCTCTTATTTTGACCGAAGACTTTCGTTTCATCCCTCGTAGTTCGTGGATCAGTTCACGTCTTCACATCTGATAAATCATGTGCACCGTATTTTGCTACAGTGCATTATACCGATGCAGGTCCATTAGAACCTTGTGCTTATCTCTTGACTGACATGTTCACGAACTCTAGTCTAGTGGTTCATGGACCAGGAATTCTTCGCCCAATTTATATCAGGCTATACCTTGGACTTTGCCAGTCAGGTCCATTATAAGCTTGTGCTCCTATGTTGACCGAAGTTTTCAATCTTCATCCCCAGAAGTTCACCCACGGATCAGTTCATGTCTGAAAATCGGGTTTAATCACGTGCAGCGCAGAATGGTTTTACGGCGCATTTTGCCGACGCGAGGTCAATCAGAACCGCGTGCTTCTGTTTTGACCCAACTTTTCAGTCAGCAGTCCACCTAGTTCGGAATTCTTCAGTTTCAACGCTACAAGTTCATGGACAACTTCATGCGTGACGTTTGATTAATCACGTGCACCCAACGTTTTTACGATGCACTTTGCCGACGCAGGGTCCATTAGGACCTTGTGTTCCTATTCTGACCGAGGTCTCCAGTCTTCCACTTACTGGAAACTTGCATTCTCCCAGTAAGGTCATATTGTACTACGTTGCAAGCCCCTGGAGCAATTTTTGGATTAGTGCTTTTGTGAACAAGAAACAATTAACAAGTGGCTCTATCCCATCCCCCCCCCCCCTTTCCCCGTCGCGATATAACCTTGAACGGTTGAAAACGACGTTAAACACCAAATAAAGAAAGAAAGAAAGAAAGAAAGTCTTCCACTTGAAGGCCCCATCAACTCCTTCATGGGTTACACGTCATCAATCACCTGAACACAAAACTGCATTTTTCCGATGCCAATGCTGTAACAACTTTGCGTTGCTATTCTTTACTGAAGCCTTCAATCCTGACTGAGTATACGTACATTTACCAATCTGATCACTCATCCGCAGCTTATATTGTTACAGTGCATTTTCCCGATGGAACTGCCGTAACATCCTTGCGCTTCTTTTTTTTATCCAAGTGTTCAGTCTTCAGCTTCGGCAATTGATGGATTTGTCGATGCGTAGTATCTGATTATGCTTGCACACGCAGTACTGCCATGCACATGTGGAAGAAAATGACGGAGATGAAAAAGAGTGGGACGTGGGGTTGGGGAGAGGACGAGTTCAGCATGAAGTTCTTCATCGTTCGACAAGCACTTTACTCTGTTCTGTCAGAGAAAAGAAAAGAGAGGATCTCTTTCGCGGGGAGACTGAGGGGGAGAGGAGGACTGCTCACCATTCTCCAGAGACCATGTGTCTATATATATATATATATCCTATCAATAATGTATGACCTCCCCACACACTAGCCAGACATGAACCGGACAGTTCCAAAAGGTCTGGCATTTGATTAATAATAATAGCGTTGCATTGGCTGAGTCTTGTGGGGTTAGGCGCAACTCACTGGTACTCTCAACATGCTACCACGACACACTGGGGTACTGGCTATTTCCGTCCAACGACCAACCTTACAAAGATCCTACAGTACGTGCTCTTTTCTAACCACAGGTGGGCTTATACAAGGGATGCGACTTGGTATTGGCAGTCGGCAAAGCGCAAAAACTTCATTCAAATCTCAAAAAACGTTGCCGTCTTTAGTTTTCGGCACACTTGTAAAAAAAAAAAAATTCTCTGTGGGGACAAGGTGAGGTCATCAACTCACTGCCCTACATTTCTGACAATTTCCGAAACTTTGCTGAACAAAATTACTCCCATCAACATCCCTAGATAAGGTCACTACCATTTCTATCTACACTCGATCACATGTCCGTACTGCACGTGAGAAGAGATAGGGAGGATAGGTCTGTCAGAGAAGTGATAGGGAGGATAGGTCTGTCAGAGAAGTGATAGGGAGGATAGGTCTGTCAGAGAAGTGATAGGGAGGATAGGTCTGTCAGAGAAGTGATAGGGAGGATAGGTCTGTCAGAGAAGTGATAGGGAGGATAGGTCTGTCAGAGAAGTGATAGGGAGGATAGGTCTGTCAGAGAAGTGATAGGGAGGATAGGTCTGTCAGAGAAGTGATAGGGAGGATAGGTCTGTCAGAGAAGTGATAGGGAGGATAGGTCTGTCAGAGAAGTGATAGGGAGGATAGGTCTGTCAGAGAAGTGATAGGGAGGATAGGTCTGTCAGAGAAGTGATAGGGAGGATAGGTCTGTCAGAGAAGTGATAGGGAGGATAGGTCTGTCAGAGAAGTGATAGGGAGGATAGGTCTGTCAGAGAAGACGAACCAAGCGGAAACACAAGAAATGCCTCCATCCATCCTCCCTCTTCGTACCGGCTCTTTCCTCTTCATTGTTCTACCCTAGGAATGCGTCTTCCACCTCTGCAGTTCACACGGAGTAGCATCAGGTGAGTATTCCTAACAGACACAGTACTGAGGAAACAATCGCGATTCCTTTCAATCGATGAAGACGGTGAGCGATGGTCAACGCTCTGACAGCAAGGTTATTAGCGGTATGGGCTGTTTCCGTTCGATACGTCGGATATGACTGTGGCCATTTCAGCGAAAACATGCAGTCGCTGTAGTGAAATTTACTGTTATGTGCATCCCAAGACTGTATTTCATCTGTTGTACATTATGCTCTCACTGACAGTTACTGAACTTTTAGAAAATGTCACCTTGAATTTGGAGAAAGTGAGGAAAGGAAAGTTTGTTTAAATTTGGTCCCAAGTTTGACCTCGCGTTTCTCCAATTACTGAATTAGAGGCTTCAATCAACAATGCCCAGAGTCGCACAAATTGTCACAAAGTTGTAACGCGTAGTCCTGGCTGTATAGGAGAAAGAAACCCAGAATCCCACCATTTGTTTGGACTCGCGTCTTGACAAATACCGCAAGTAACGAAACCTGACACGAGTCATCATCAATGCACACTTCTTGGATTACAGTTTCGATCAGCTACAGGGCATGACGTTTGCAGAACAAAATGGTATATTTTGAAACTCCCCAAGGGAAAAAGCCGACCTCCTGAACAATTCTTAAAGCTAGAGATCGCTCTTGAAGAATCTGGCAGATTCCACAGTCTCGCCAAGAAGTAAACTATTTCATAGTGTCAAGATTCACAGGTCTCAGATTTATCTGAACTCTCAAGACGGTCAGCAATAACTGAAACAAACAGCTTCCACTACCACGAAACACAGACATAAGCAACCAACTTGCTTCTCGAATCCTTCGCTCACAAAATCGGTGACAATCCAAATAAACACAAACACAGCCAGACTTCGCAGAAACATATAACACACATAAACTTGGACAGTGGCAGCTAAGCACTGGCTTTTGTTTCTCTCTTCTTGGTATTACCCTCCATCTAGTCCGCTTGAATTGCAAGTACGAGTCCCTATATCTGAGTGATGTGTTTGTTCAGGGGAAACACGAAAGCAGTGCTGAGTGAATATCCTGCTTATAAATCGTTGAGCGTTGCGACCGCGTCTGGTTGATCATGTTATGCAAACTTGCACCCCTACTGGCCAAAGTGACATTTTGTAGTTCTAAGCAATCGCAAACTAAGCGAGACGAATGGTGGCTGAAATGACATGTTTATAGGCGACAGGTTTCAAACTTGAACCGACCTCTAAAAATGTAAATACACACCAACAAAACAGGAAGAGGTCAAGGGGAATTCCAATGTGACAGTATAAAGACCTAGTTAACATCGTATGCGTACAAAAACAACCTATTTCGGGCGAAGGCTAGATGCAACAACAACAAACAAGAAGGGCAAAGCCCATACGACTCACATGCTTTACACATTTTTCCTAGCAAAATACATGTGACCTTGACCCAAGGTCAAGGTCATCCAAGGTCATGCAACACAAAGCTGTTAATTCAAGACATAGGAAGTACAATGGTGCTTATTGGCTCTTTCTACCATGAGATATGGTCACTTTTAGTGGTTCACTACCTTATTTTGGTCACATTTCATAAGGGTCAAAGTGACCTTGA
>NW_027127606.1:0-2500 GCF_037325665.1 Littorina saxatilis | reverse complement strand
AGATAAACGTAAATTTGGATCGTTTTATACATTTTTATTTTTTTTTTACAATTTTCCGATTTTTAATGACCAAAGTCATTAATTAATTTTTAAGCCACCAAGCTGAAATGCAATACCGAACCCCGGGCTTCGTCGAAGATTACTTGACCAAAATTTGAACCAATTTGGTTGAAAAATGAGGGTGTGACAGTGCCGCCTCAACTTTCACGAAAAGCCGGATATGACGTCATCAAAGACATTTATCAAAAAAATGAAAAAAAACGTTCGGGTATTTCATACCCAGGAACTCTCATGTCAAATTTCATAAATATCGGTCCAGTAGTTTAGTCTGAATCGCTCTACACACACACACACACACACGCACGCACGCACGCACGCACACACATACGCACATACACCACGACCCTCGTTTCGATTCCCCCTCGATGTTAAAATATTTAGTCAAAACTTGACTAAATATAAAAAATGGGGAGTAAAAAGGTCGTGGAGGGAGTAATTTTTTCGTGCCTTGGGGAGTTCTTTTCTCGTACGAAAAATTTACTCGGAGTAAGAATTTCGTACGAAATTTTTACTCCGGAGTAAATTTTTCGTGGAGTAAAAATTTCGTGTTACACCGGCAGACAAAAACAGTGTGCATCAGAGTTACGGTGAGCATCGACCTTTGGGTTTGCCGCCGCGCTGGCACCAACACACCAGCCCACACCAGCCCACACCGACACCCGACACATCAGCTCGCATTGCTCATTAGTGCATCGAAATCAGCGTGAGCCTTGTCTCCATGAAAGCCGATCCCGCTTTTATATATCATCACACAGTGTGATTGGGTGCCTACTTTGTTGGCAAAATGCTATGAGCGGAATTGCGTGGCGGGGACGAGGTCTGCTAGTGCGATCTTCGCTTCTGATCTTGAAGTACAGGTGGCGTGACATTTTGGTTCCCCTCGCTTCATAGTCTGGTCGCGAACATCCTACTTGTTCTGTATCAGTCCCGTAGGCTCGGCTCTTTGCTTGTCGATGACGATTGGTATGACTTTTACCCAGTAGAATCTACCGGTAAAGTTAGCAAATCTACCGGGTATCTCAAGTTCAGAGATACCCGGTAGATTTGCTAATATACCCGGTAGATTTGCTAATCTACTGGTAGATTATACTGGGTAAAAGGAAAGTTTTGGCCTTTCATAAATGGTGATAGGAGAAGGAGCATAAAAATTCCAGTGAGATGGAGAGAGGTGTTTTCTTCCTTGTGTGTGTGTGTGTGTGTGTGTGTGTGTGTGTGTGTGCGTGCGTGCGTGCGTGCGTGCGTGCGTGTGTGTTCCTCGCGACAGACATCCCACGCCACCGACTGCACTCCCACAACCACGTATTACGTAAGGCCCATCATCACAGGGCAACTCACCAGCCTGTGTAGACACTCTACAACAATCAGTGGCGGATGCCAGAACCCAGCCATTAGCCCCCCCTGCCAGAAAACATGGATAGCAGGCAGCGTGTATTCAGTGCTAGCAAATTATTATGACTGATGGCTTGCTCCGTCATTATATCTTGCCACCGCTTGCTACGTCCTTATTTTTGCTCCCCCCCCCCCCCCTTTCTCTCTCTCTCTCTGTTTGTCGGCTAATTAGCCAGTTCTGTGATCTCACCACAAACACTTGTTAGCGATCAGCAGGTTTCTACCCCGCTCGCTTTTCTCACAGCTGGTTGTGTTTTTTGTTGTTGTAGGTAACTGTCTACTGCCGTTAAGTGTTGCTACTACCACTATTGCTTATGTAAGGCTTATGTCGGGCCACTACTTTAAAAACAAATCTGTTTGTCACTTCCACAGTGTGTGTGTGTGTGTGTGAGAGAGAGAGAGAGAGAGAGAGAGAGAGTGTGTGTGTGTGTGTTGTAGCTCGGCAGGGGAGGGGTGGCAGGCGGTGACACAGAGGCCACATCGGTCTAGCATGATCACACACACGCACACGCACGCACGCACACACACACACACACACACACACACACGCGCGTCAGTGCAGGGGATATCAAAACGCTCAATACCTGAGTGAATGAAAGTAAATATGCAGTGTATAATTCAACATGCTTGTAAATGCCATGCAACATTCCTTCAAATGGTAAGCTCAATTCTGCTCTTTGCTGTGACCTCTGAAGCTAACCAAGAGTGAGTAATATAAAACAAGCAGTTAGTGGTCTGGCATACCACACATATTGTTTCAGCAACTGTCCTGTCCGCTCGGTTGTGTCCAGCACGTGAACTCGGCGGGCACCACATTTGTTGGGGTGGGATAGGAGGGGGGAGGGGGGGTGGTAAAATCTGTCACGGTATTGTGCATTATTCTTGTTGAGACTAACCAACCGCGTCATCATTTAGTCTTGCAGCTTACCTCTCTATCCGACTTTCCGTGTGTCTAATGGGCAAATCTGTTGCGGCCCTATGCTCCACAGGGAGTCTACAGGAATAAGTCAAGTCAATGGGCAAATCTGTCTGTCTGTCTGCCTGCCTGTCT
>NW_027127605.1:0-89000 GCF_037325665.1 Littorina saxatilis | reverse complement strand
ACGGCTCGGGGACAATGACTGCGCTGCCACCGCCATTGTTTAATCACCTTATGTTTGTATAAAACTTAAACTATATTAATTCATGTTTAATCGAGCATTTGTGTTCGACAGAAGTTTTTGAAGGAAGGGTCTTTGCAAGCATAGGGGTGAGTTTGGGCAAATCAAGGTAACACACCTGGCCGTGGTGACCGTTCCACTCCAGTGTCAGTTGCTGGCGACACGGCTCCTGGGCAATGAAGAGCTTGCTCCTGGTCAGCATGGCCAGCTGTAGCACGGAGACCCCGCCCCACCAGGGACACTTCTTGTTAAGCAGCTCGCCTGTCGTCTTCTCGTCCAGCTCGTTCGCTGCTTTCAGTGTGTTCACAGCCAGGTCCTCGAAGAATCTGCAACGTTCACAGTACTGTGTAGTGAAGCTCTTAGCTCACCCCACGAAATGCACAGCGCACAGCCCCCCCCCCCCCTGAATTCACAACAAGCAAAACGCTACAATATGTGTCCACACGAGTGTGCTGTATTATTAGTTATCGTTAGATTTGAATGCGATATCCAGATTTATCAGTGCTAATGTCGACAAAGCTGAAATCATATCAGATCGAGGCGTGAGCCGAGATCTGATATGATTCAGGCTTTCGAGACATTGGCACTGATAAATCTGGATATCGCAGTCAAATCTAACGATAACGATTTTATCGCATTCCATTTCGGAAGAAGAACCCATTAACCCCAGTCTAAGAAATCGGTCAAGCGCAAGGGAGGCTACTGCCATGTTGGAAATGTTGGATTGTCTGTTCCTGCTTTCGCAACTTTGCTGCTATAACTTTCATTTTTCAAATACTCTTTCGTTTTCTAAGACGTAAATAAGGCATCTAAAAACAACAAAGAAAAGAAAAATATTGTGTCAACAGATCACACAAAAAGTGTTCAGTGGAGGAACACGGAACAGTCTTCGCGGTTACTTGCAGTCTGTTAGACTTCAAAGGCTTTAATTTGGCAATTCTAAACGATGGCAGGAACTGAAGTGCCCCGAACTGTATCAGTGAAGTCCTCTGGTTCATTTTCTGTGTAGAAGACAGCTTCCAGTTCTTTGTCGTTATCGACGGACTGCAGTGTTGATAATTTTGTCGAATCGCCAACTGCAGACGACACAATATTGTAAGACAACTTTCAAAGATGGCGTCTTCCGATAGCCTTCGTGACTGTTTTGAAGCTGTTGAGGTTTTTGTGTGGATTTTGCATGGCTACGACAAAGAGGGATGGGACAGTGATTCACGCTGGAGCAAAACGTTTAAATCGGCTGCTAATTTCCAGCCTTTACTGACGTGACTGATGAGCGCTAATCGCTCCAAAGTTCAGTTTGTTTACGGCTGTTCCAGTCGCCTCCCTCGTTAAGATTAAAACATACCATTCTACTACTTCTCTGTTAAAGATGGGTGGAAAAAAGTGTGTATTTATTCATTACACAGCTTAATCTTTCTGATGCAATTACTGTCCTTTTAATGGGAGACTTGTTTCCTTCAAGTGAGATTTTTTTCTTCAAAATTACATTTTGGAAAACTACTTCCTGCACGATATCAAATTCACTAGGAACTTCCTCTGCGATATCAATTGATATACAGTTCCTAGTTGACCCATGACAACAGATTGTTTTGGTCATATGATCAGTAAAAATGCGATAAACTAATCTATCAACAAGTCGCGTAATAGTCACCTGGCTGGCTATAGTGGAAAGGTTACTTTTGGTGGTCACATTAGATATTATGTTTTTTGGAAAGTTCGTTTTATTTGCAGCCACAGTTCAGTAAACGACAAATGGCTAAACCCAACCACCTAAGAATGAGAATCGTTTTTGTAACATGACCCATATTCTGCAAAAATGCAGCCATGACGCAGGGGGTAGGTTACAAAAAACCGTCATATACCGCTCGACTGCATACGGATATAAACAAATTATACCTTAAACGAAAGCTAAAGATTTTTGCCATCAGACAGCAAGTAAAATGCCTAATTCGTATACACAGTTTTATTTTTAACAACATCTGTATAACATGCGGACGACAAAACAGGAAATGCCATTTTCTCAATCGATATGTATAGCTAACTGAACGCCTGGTTGAAACCGCAATCAAAAACATCTTGAAAATTGTTTATTCTCACAGCTAGAATTATTTTACATCAACAATTGTTAATTTACCGAGGAAAACAACAGTCACATAAGATACATAATGGATGATTTTGAATCAACTCCGAAAACCGAACCGGGTCGAAGCAAAAAAGAGTTTACACATACACAGGCTTGAAAAAGGATAATTTGGTTCAATCTGTTAGATTTTTACCCATAACGTTAAAGACCAGCTTAATATAAAAGGAAAGTGATAATTGTAAAAGGATTTTGCTATCGCAAAATAATTCAACTTCCGGTTTTACCACATGGCGTCCATAATATTATCAATTTATTACATAGCGTGCATTTGTCAGAAATTATACTAAATGTTAGAAGCGATCTTAAAGTGAAAGTAACGTTTAATAAAAGTATGCGCATTTATTTATTGATTGATATATGACTAAAATAATGGACATGTAATTTAAACGTACAAAACGACATTTTGTACACTACCTCTCTAAAACAAAAGCGACTATGACCGACCGATATGTATGTGTAAATTAGGTCATTGTTAGTGATGAAAACGGGTTTTCTTTAAAAGATAACACGCAAACTGTGAAGTTCAAGCCCATAAATGATTTTAGTACGACTTCTTCAAAACAGGTCTGTTTTTCACTCCACCAGTTTCAGTTTTAATAAAATATATGTATAGCTCTCATTTTAAAAAAAAACTTATCTGCAATTCACTTAACCAAATACACAATGAACCCAGAAGGTATTAGAGTGAGACACTTTACAGTGAAATATGTTATGATTCCCCTTATTTCAAAATATATGCATTTTAATTGGCAGACACGATTCACGTCGTAGGTACGTGTCCTCTGGTGAGGCAACCGTTAGCATTTCTTGTCGTAAGAATTGACATTTTTAAACATAATCATGGACAAAAAACTAATTGGACAAAAAGTGCAGGTTTTCTTGGTATAGTCAGTTAAAGCATCTTAAAATTCAAGAAATTGTGCAATTACGTGTATGTATTTGAAATGGCAGAAAATATTGAATGAAAGTGATTTTTGACTGATTGAAACCCTACCCCCACTAACAAAATGTGCCCTGAGATTAGGGGTGTTAGTTGAAGATGAATGAATAATGGCTATGGTTTTCCCCTAAAGTATTCAAAACCTAAACATATACATAGGCAAGATGTTCTACATTAACACAATTAACTTTTTAAACATATACATATGCTTAGTACACGATACTTCCGGTTTTTCTACCGGATGACTTATACATTTAGGGGGTAAACACATTATCATAGAAAAAGCTTTATTTTCTTCTTTTTTTTGTTTTTTGTTTTTTTGTTTTTGTGTGTTTTTTTGTGTTTTTTTTTGAAAAGGCTTTATTTTCAAAAAGTGCAAGTAATTATTAAAAATCATACATAATATTTATATATTGGAGTTAATTTTCCTTCGAAAGTCATTTGTTTCAAGTGGCAGACAATGTCAGTTGGAGAGTTACATGTACGTAAAGTGTATAACTGTTGTCTGTGATTAGTGCATTGTGTACACATTGGCACCATTTGATCCTAAATGCTAAACGATGTCGTGATCATACCACAGTTTTAGGATAATTTACATCGCATCGATTACTAAATTGATGGTAGAATTTCACTGATAAATTCTATTTCCGGTAGCGTCAGTGCCGTTATCTGAGATAGTAACGTTTTACATGGTTTCACGTTCAGTGGTGAACGTAACGTGTGGTTTAACAAAATTACTTGCACATACAATAGTGAAGTCTGTCTGTGTGTCTTTGTTTGTGTGTTTGTCTATGTCTGTCTGTGTGTTCGTCTGTTTGTCTCTCCCTCTGTCTGTCTATCTCTTTCTCTCTGTGTCTTTGTCTGTCTGTCTGTGTGTGTGTGTGTCTCTCTCTCTCTCTCTCTCTCTCTCTCTCTCTCTCTCTCTCTCTCTGTCTCTCTCTGTCTCTCTCTCTGGCTATTCTTGGATTGAGCAGCAGGTCGGTAATAAAACTGGTTTTTTGAAGATGCTTAAGCAGCGTTTGCTCGATTGCTTTCAACAAGACTGGCATGCAAAGTTATTTGATAGTGAACGATTTGTGACCTATCGAAGCTTCAAAACTATTTTACAGTATGAACATTACTTATCAAGTTTGCATATTAGACGTTATAGAGACGTTCTGGTCCGATTTAGAGTTGGCATAAACGACTTATATTGCAACAGGCACAGATACAATGTAAATAGACGATTGGAATTATGTCCCTTGTGTGGTCTGGCGGAGGAGGATGAAATTCACTTCATCTTCGCCTGCCAAGCCTATTCAAATATAAGACAACAGTTTTCTTTAAACATTCTATTCAATAATTGTTTGAGAGCTAGACATTTTGTCAACTTAATGAATATTGAAAATCAGGAAATGCTGGCATCATTTATTTTTGATTGTTTAAAACTTAGACAAGAGCTGATTGCAAATCCTGAACAATAGCAGAAAAGGCGACAACTTAACTACACTATTTAACCGGCTATGGCCGTCATTGTAATGTACATATTATATAACATCACAATTACTTTTTCTGATGGACTAGATAGTCCACCAGTATTACATTTATGTTTGTCCTTGATGTTGTTTTTGCCACGTTTTCTCCCCCAATTGCAAGGGGCATGTTGCCTAAATGCATTAAATTCGTTAATCGTTAATCTCTCTCTCTCTCTCTCTCTCTCTCTCTCTCTCACTCTCTCTCTCTCTCTCTCTCTCTCTCTCTCTCTCTCTCTCTCTCTCTCTCTCTGTCTCTCTGTCTCTCTCTCTCTCTCTCTCTCTCTCTGCGAGGTAGGTGCACTTAAAGAGAAAGCAATGCAGAAAGAAATGCATTTCTCTACCAAGAATGAAGTTTGTCTGTCTGTGTGTTTGTGTGCGTGTTTTTTTGGTTGCGTAAGTGTTTCTCTGTAAGCATCTCTACGTCTTTGTTTGTGTACATAAGTGCGTGCGTGCATGTGTGGGTGTTTCTGTGTCGGTTTGTCTCACTGCGTGTATGTCTGTCATTTTGTCGGTATGTTTGTGTATGTCTTTGTGTGTGTGTGTGTGTGTGTGTGTGTGTGTGTGTGTGTGTGTGTGTGTGTGTGTGTGTGTGTGTGTGTGTGCGTGCGTGCGTGCGTGTGTGTGTGTGTGTGTGTGTGTATGAGTGCGCGCGTGTGTGTGTGCGTGTGTGTGTGTGTGTGTGTGTGTGTGTGTGTGTGTGTGTGTGTGTGATTGCAATTATTCCTCCTTTTTACATTTAGTCAAGTTGTGACTAAATGTTTTAACGTAGAGGGGGGAATCGAGTTGAGGGTCGTGGTGTAGGCCTATGTGTGTGTGTGTGTCTGTCTGTGTGTGTGTGTAGAGCGATTTAGACTAAACTAGTGGACCGATCTTTATGAAATTTGACATGAGAGTTTCTGGGTATGATACGTTTTTTTCAGTTTTTTGATAAATGTCTTCGATGACGTCATATCCGGCTTTTCGTGAAAGTTGAGGCGGCACTGTCACGCTCTCATTTTTCAACCAAATTGGTTGAAATTTTGGTCAAGTAATTTTCGATAAAGCCCAAACTTCGGTATTGCATTTCAGCTTGGTGGATTAAAAAATAATTAATGACTTTGGTCATTCAAAATCTAAAAATTGTAACAAAAATATTTTTGTTATAAAACGATCCAAATTTACGTTCATTTTATTGTTCATTATTTTCTGATTCCAAAAACATATAAATATGTTATATTTGGATTAAAAACAAGCTCTAAAAATTAAAAATTTAAAAATTATTATCAAAATTAAATTTTCGAAATCAATTTAAAAACACTTTCATCTTATTTCTTGTCGGTTCCTGATTCCAAAAACATATAGATATGATATGTTTGGATTAAAAACACGCTCAGAAAGTTAAAACGAAGAGAGGTACAGAAAAGCGTGCTATCCTTCTCAGCGCAACTACTACCCCGCTCTTCTTGTCAATTTTACAAAAACAAACAGATAATGACGTCATTTTAAGTGGCACAAACGTGTACATGAATGCCTTCCCTTTCGAATGATTTACAGTTATATAATTTCTGTCAAGCGGTTTAAGTTTTATGTCCGTTTTATGAACCCAACCCTCAAAACAAGAATAGTAACGCCAAAGAAGGAAAACATACACACAAACCAACGTTTTTCTCACCGGTGGTTTGGAATATTGCCCCAAAACTTTCGATTTAGTGTTGTGGTGTTAAAATCTATCAGAAAAAAGTGTTTGCTAACGTGACGCCAAAAAGTAACCAAAACGGTCCTTAGCCGACTGACTATAACGGCGAAAATACAATATTTAGTCAAGTAGCTGTCGAACTCACAGAATGAAACTGAACGCAATGCCATTTTTCAGCAAGACCGTATACTCGTAGCATCGTCAGTCCACCGCTCATGGCAAAGAAATTGACAAGAAGAGCGGGGTAGTAGTTGCGCTAAGATGGATAGCACGCTTTTCTGTACCTCTCTTTATTTTAACTTTTTGAGCGTGTTTTTAATCCAAACATATCATATCTATATGTTTTTGGAATCAGGAACCGACAAGGAATAAGATAAAAGTGTTTTTAAATTGATTTCGACAATTTAATTTTGATAATAATTTTTATATATTTAATTTTCAGAGCTTGTTTTTAATCCAAATATAACATATTTATATGTTTTTGGAATCAGAAAATGATGGAAAATAAGATGAACGTAAATTTGGATCGTTTTATAAATTTTTATTTTTTTTTTACAATTTTCAGATTTTTAATGACCAAAGTCATTAATAATTTTTAAGCCACCAAGCTGAAATGCAATACCGAAGTCCGGGCTTCGTCGAAGATTACTTGACCAAAATTTCAACCAATTTGGTTGAAAAATGAGGGCGTGACAGTGCCGCCTCAACTTTCACGAAAAGCCGGATATGACGTCATCAAAGACATTTATAAAAAAAAAAATGAAAAAAACATTCGGGGATTTCATACCCAGGAACTCTCATGCCAAATTTCATAAAGATCGGTCCAGTAGTTTGGTCTGAATCGCTCTACACGCACGCACGCACGCACGCACACACGCACGCACACACGCACACACAGACACCACGACCCTCGTTTCGATTCCCCCTCGATGTTAAAATATTTAGTCAAAACTTGACTAAATATAAAAAGGTCATGTTGCTATAAATAGCTAGATGTTGGCAGGGAGACAACTCTGTGAATGCGGAGCTGCTCCCTGTGACAACTGCGTCACCCTGTCACACATGAGTGCAAGCTTTTAGGAACGTGTAGACACAGAGGAATCAATGACACGTTAATGGGCAGTCTATAGGAACCTCCGGCAACATCGAACAACACGTGGAATTTAAATATATAAATTGGCGTAAATGCTTACAAAAAGTCCATTCACTCTACCTACTTCCCATAATCAGCCAGCTCCTTCTTGACGTCAGTATTTTTCTCTGCATCACTCATTCCCAGGAACACAGCCCGTGCAAACAATGCAGCCGCCATCTTGTCCTGCACACACAGCCAGCCAGTTTTGAGCAGAAACAAAAGCGTGCAACAGATGGTTTAGTCTTGCAAGACTTTGTAAACAAAAAATTCTTCCTTTGACGAAAGTGAAGATGTTTGCACGTCGTCTGCTTTGAAGGTAGGGAGATTTTCCCGCCTTCCCGTCGACATGCAAGTCGCAATGGACAAGCATGTTGTTATTATTCTTTCTTTGAAGTACCGTAGATTTGTTGTAAAAACGCCTTCCAATTCAAAATCGCTAGTAAATTTGGAGCGCTTCCTCGAGAACTGCAATTGAAACGTTGATAAGTATATGCCAAAATAACAAACAAAACAAAATATTATAGCACAAAACACGAAATCCAGCTGAACGTATCATATATTTGTTATGAGTTTGGAAATAAACTGCTTTTAATTTGCATAGCACTCCGACCGTGGTTTTTTTCTGTGACACACCCACGGTTAGTAACGAATTTGTACCACAATTCTGTTTTGCCGGAAAACTGCTGAACTAGTAACCGGTTCGTATCCTCTCTAAACTCCCAATAAACCGTTTTCATTTGAGGCACACTTTAGATACCCACAGACCGAAGAAATATTGATTATTGCTGTGATACTCAAAAGCTGATGCTTCACAAATAACGACGTGACATTATTTTAATGTTCAGTCTTCTTCCTCTTCTTCTTCTTCTGCGTTCCCGAATGTTCAGTCAATGTTACAAGTTTCAGTTTCATGGGATCGAACAAACGAACGAAATAACGAACAACAAAAAGTTAACGAATACAAGCGACACTTGCGTGGGCCAAAGTCTCTTCTCTTTAAAAAAAAAATGTCAGAACAAAAATAAAGACAGGAAGAATGACAGAAAAGAGAGGACGAAAACAAAACAAATAGTTTCCATTTTTAAATGTTGACGATGTTCAAGTCTATATAGCCTGTTTCTATCTTCAAATGTGCTATTAAGATCAACAAACAGCTAAACAGTTTGTTTGTTTGTTTGCTTAACGCCCAGGGGCCATATCAGGGCGGTAGCTAAAAAGTACAAACGAGAAAAATATATTGACACCAAGAAACGCAAAGCGAACTAAAAGTGTCATTATTAACAGCTATTGTGTTTTCAGCGTAGCAATAGGGCCCGATATTTAGACGAGACAAGAATAATGCCGACGAATCAAAGACGAGTCGCATTATAAATATCGGACCCTTTTGCTACGATGAAAACACAATAGCGTTTATATAGCTATTCCGACATTAAATTCTGTGTTAAAATCATGTTTTTGTCAGCAACAGGTCCATGTCGTTAATTGCAGACGACGGTTCCCTTTCCGCATGAAGCCACGGAAATAACCGAACATTGAAAAACCCACAAACATGTATTACGGAGAAAACTTGAGATAACCGGATGCTTAGCATTACGTCAACATGCTAGGAATCATATGACGTCATGACGTATCATGCTTGCCTATGTAGAGTGTACGTTCGAAAGTCTGACTTCTGTTGGGAATTCGCGTGGTGAAGACTGCGGTAAATCTGTAGATGATAAGAGAACAAGGATTGTCTCAAAAGAAACGACTAAATGTTTCAGACCTGTAACTTCATTTCAACATTGCACTATACAATGGACGTTCTATGTGGCAGGAGAGTTTGCTGATTTTGTGTTAAACATTGGAGAGATCGTCTGCTAGAATCAGAGATAGGTCGCTTCAGATTGCAGCTTCTGGAAATTTGCAAGGTTTGTTGCCTGTTAAAGAACTGGATTTTACACGTAATGTATGTCATGTACATTAAGCAACAACAAAAACACACACAAAGTAAATGGCATCGTCTGTCGAATTGTCACATAAACAAACCTGGCGAGGTATGCGTGTACTTTATACACGTGGAAGAAACCGGAACCATGCGTCTTTGTTATTGACAATATGCTTTTGGATATTGAGAAAAATTGTCGACTTCCGTAGCATTATGCTTTGATGATCGGAACAGACCATCCAATCACAGCCCCCGAATTCCCCCACGTGTTCATCAGAATAGCTATATATAGAGCTTAAACAATGACCACGAGTTGATTACTGGAAAATAAACCACGAGTGGGTATTTGCAGCCGCTTGGTAATTCACGAGTGTGCGGAGCACACGAGTGAATTACCAAGCGGCTGCAAATACCAACGAGTGGTTTATTTTCCAGTAATCAACGAGTTGTCGTCATTGTTTAAGCTATTTATACAACGAACAACACGGGTCGAACATGCAGTCATGCAGACGACATTTTGTAGGCAATTTCATTTCAGCCTAATCACTCAGAGTGTCAAATGCGCGTCATTCAAATAGTCCCTATTCTTTTACTTTATTCTTAGTCTCCGACTCGTCGGCATTATACTTGTCTCGTCTAAATATCGACTAGTCACAGAAACAAACCTGGCGAGCGTATGCGTGTACTTTATACACGTCAGCCATTGTTGTTACAGTTTTGAGTCAACATTGTATTTTTCCGCAACAGGGTCCAATCGTCTGGGTTTCTAGTATTGATTATTTTTTAGCCCTCTTTATTCTTACTTCGAATAATCCACGTGTGATTTTGGTGTAATCAAAGTAGTTCGTTCTAATTTCTCACTTGTCTAAAAATAATCAACTAGATTTAATCCACCCCTCGGTTGCATTACAGGAGTTGTATAAATTAGAATTATCACAAAAGAGGAAGTATTAATGATCCAAACTGATCAAAAAGTAAAATACAGATTATTTGCCACCTGCGACCCCAGCATGAACAAAGCTGAGCACATCATAAAAGAAGGTGATAACTTCAAAGCTGCTGCTCGTACCAAAAACCTTTGGTTCAAGAGGTGTAGACATCGATAACCGATCGTTTAGTCCACTCTCACTAAGAGCCGCCGATTTTGCACCAACAGATATCGCTATAGATCATGGACCAAACATGATAAACAAACGAGAGTAAATTCGCAGTTGTCCTACCTGGCAATACTTCCACAAGGTGACGGTGAGGTCCAGGTGCCCGGACAGCAGTGACCACAGGAACAGCTCCTGGACTGGGTGCAGGCACGTCTGTAGGAAGCGGGCTTTGGAATCCTTCATGGGGTCTTGACAAGTCGCCAGGAAGCGGGATTCGGCCTGCTCTGGGTCAGCTGTAGAAACACCGAGAAACATTAGGTGAAGACAGGGCCCGTTCCTGTATCTGTGTAAACATTAGGCTTGCATGAGGAAAAAACACGCCAGTTTTATGCTGCAATTGGCTCGGCTGTGACTCTACACCATTTCCTTTCCTGCTCGAGTGAACAGGCATTTTTTAATCACAGATACCCCTAGGCCTTGACAAGCACTGTACACATATATCCCTAGGCCTTGACACACACTACACACATATATCTCTAGGTCTTGACACATACTACACAAATATATCCCCAGGCCTTGACACGCACTACACACATATATCCCTATGTTTTGACACACTCTACACGCATGTATCCCTAGGCCTTGACACATACTACACACATATATCCCTAGGCCTTGACACATACTGCACTCATATACCCCTAGGCCTTGACACACACTACACACATATATCCCTAGGCCTTGACACACTCTACACACATATATCCCTAGGCCTTGACACATACTACACACATATATCCCTAGGCCTTGACACATACTGCACTCATATATCCCTAGGCCTTGACACACACTACACACATATATCCCTAGGCCTTGGCATACACTACACACATATACCCCTGAGCTTTGACATACACTACAGACATATATCCCTGGCCTTGACACACACTACACACATATATCCCTTGGCCTTGACACACACTACAGACATATATCCCTGGCCTTGACACACACCACACACATATATATACCTAGGCTTTGACACACACCACACACATATATATACCTAGGCCTTGACACACATTACACACATATACCCCTAAGCCTTGACACACACAGCAAACATATATCCCTAGGTCTTGACACACTCTTCACACATGTATCCCTAGGCCTTGACACACACTACACACATATATCCCTAGGTCTTGACACACTCTTCACACATGTATCCCTAGGCCTTGACACACACTACACAATATACCTAGGCCTTGACACACACTACACACATATATCCCTAGGTCTTGACACACTCTTCACACATGTATCCCTAGGCCTTGACACACACTACACACATATATCCCTAGGTCTTGACACACACTACATACATATACCCCTAGGCCTTGACACACATTACACACATATACCCCTAGGTCTTGACGCACTACACACATATATCCCTATGTTTTGACACACTCTACACGCATGTATCCCTAGGCCTTGACACATACTACACACATATATCCCTAGGCCTTGACACATACTGCACTCATATACCCCTAGGCCTTGACACACTCTTCACACATGTATCCCTAGGCCTTGACACACACTACACACATATGATATACCCCTAGATCTTGACACACACTACACATATATATCCCTAGGCCTTGGCATACACTACACACATATACCCCTGAGCTTTGACATACACTACAGACATATATCCCTGGCCTTGACACACACCACACACATATATATACCTAGGCTTTGACACACTCTACACACATGTATCCCTAGGCCTTGACGCACACTACACACATATATCCCTAGGTCTTGACACACACTACACAAATAAACCCCTAGGCCTTGACACACTCCACACACATATACCCCTAGGCCTTGACACATACTGTAGTGTCTGTGTATTATAGTACATTTTAGTAGAATATTGATTGTAAGCATTGATTCATGTAAATAGACGTTTTGATGTAATCGAGAGAGAGGCAATACAATATGGCAGCAAGAGACAGCGTTAATGAAGTGTCCAAGCAAATAAGAGAACAACGTTGAAGTGACAATGACTAGGTTTAAAATGTCCCTTAGAAAGTTCAACCTCAGTCCTTTGATGTTTATTAAACACATTTTCATATAAAGTTGGCGCTTCATATGGAAAAGTGGCTTTGAAATTGACCCTAATCCTTCTTTGGGCTCTGTAAATGTCGTTTGGGGCTATGGTTGTAAAACGGTATCTACTGGTCACCCCAATGTATAAACTGAAAACTCTTTCTTCACCAGAACACGCAGAAAGGATTGTATCTGCCTGATGTCTGATGCTTTTCATAATCCCCAACCACTAACACCTTCAAAACGGACATTAACTGACACTGTTGTTTTTCCCTATATAATCCTTACTATTTTTCCGAGACGTCGTCCTGTTGTGTATTTAGCTTGCCACAACCTCATACATGGTCCTAAAAGTTAAAGTTGAAGAAAATACTAAAGATAAATGAACAAGCTGACGCAGTGTCATTCGCACCGTGAATCCCCCCATGGGAACATACTAAAGTCTGGTTCCAAATAGGCTCAATTTCCTTCTATTTCTTAGTATTTCTGCCTCGTAGGGGTAGGGGTGTTCAAACCAAAGGCACCTTTAAACCAACATTCAAATCACACATCTTACAATACTAAGACACTCAGCAGTGAAAGGGTGTCTGCTGGTAAAAAATTCCAAACAATCCTAAAAGTACTTCACCACTAAACGTGCTTTTAAAAAGAGCCGTTATTTTTCCCTCTATAATCAGTATTGTGTTTTCTGCGAACATGTAGTCTATTTAGATGGTTGTCATGTGCACATGAGTTGCTAAAGCGTTTTCAGTTGGGCATATGTCGAAAAGCAAAGAATTAGCCCTTTGAAAACCATCAGAACTGTCACACAAAAATAACATTTACCTATCTCACCAACTGACCAAACATAGGGCTTTTCCTTATGTATTATGTATTGTCGTGTTTTTGGTAGCATACTTGTGAAAACAGCCACCACTGTTGTAAATGATACTTTAAAGAGCATTATTTCATTTTTACAGTTGAAGGACAACCTGGACTGCCGTATATTACAGCTGTTTTACAATCAGCCAAAATGTTCTTAACAAACGTATGTTAAGAACAACTCCCATAGTGAAATTGAAGGAAAACAAAGTGAAACCCCCCCTGCCATAGAGGAGCTAAAGAATCAACAATAAACGACTGCATGGATAGCTTGATGCACGAATGCATTGCGGACATGTTTGTCTCCAACCAAGAGAAAGTTCCAAAAAATCCCTTTTGTGCTTCTTATTATACAGAGACGTCAAAGACAGCCTTTTCTGCTGTTCATACATTCAGGGGTTATGGTTACACTAAACGACGTAGTTGTAGCCATACTGCCATCCAGATTTATTTTTTCCTTGCGAGCAGTCACAGGGTGTTTGTGCTGTCTGCCAACCGTCAGACGACCCCGCCCAAGTCTGTTAAGGGACCGTTTGACCGTTATAGAACGCGTCTTTTTGATTTTTTAGCACATTTGGAAACGGTTGATTTTTATCCCTACCATTGTTTCCAAACATTATATAGGAATGTTTTGTGAACAACGGATAATAGCCGCTACTCGCATGTGTAGCAAAAGTGAGCGTACATACTCACCCTGGTCGTACAGCCGTTGTCCGTTGCCCGTCTTCATCTGTCTGTACAAATCATTACCCTTGGATTTTTCTCGAACGCTATGAAGTGAAGAAACACCAAATGTTGCAAAATGTTGTATGACCCCAAGAGCTCAAAAAAGATACTTAAGAACCTTGACCTTACCTTAAGGTCAAGGTCACAGGGAGAATGGATGTGGTCTAAAAACTGCAAAATTTCACATTGTGCCAGTTTTCTGGAAAACAAATGAAAAACAGCGGGCTTAGTTTTGTATGGTATACAAGAAAAAGAAAGCCTTATCTTCTGATACCATTTTGGTTGACCTCGCTTCAATGTCAAGGTCACAGGAGTCCTTCAAAGTTGAATTGTATACATGTTTTGAAGTGACCTTGACCCTGAACTATGAAAAAAATATTTCAAACTTCATAATTGTGTGGGGCACATGTTATATACTGATATTGTGCCACATTTAGTCACATATTATCAAGGTCAAGGTCACTTTGCCCCTGATGATATGTGACTGAAACGGGCAATTGAATCACTAAAAGTGACAATGTCTCTTTGTAGAAAGTGCCAATAAGTATGTTTATGCTTCCTATGTCTTGAATTGATAGCCTTGTGATGTGTGACCTTTGATGATCTTGACCTTGGCCAAAGGTCATGTGTAATTTGGTAGGAAAAATCTGTAAACCAGTTCTAATAGTGTACAATGTCCTTGCAAGCTTCAGTTGTTAGACCTTCACCTTCAAGGTCACCTGAAGGTCAAGGTCACTTTAAGACAAAGGTCAAGCATGAGAGTCGCATGGGCTTTGCTTTGTTAAGATTTTTTACCAAGACACATGGATTTCTTTACCCGGCTTGGTCACATTTTTCATAGGGGTCAATGTGACCTTGACCCTAACGATGTGTGACCAGATGTGGCTCACTATGAAATTCTAACAAACGCCCCACACAATTATGAAGTTTGAAAGATTTTTTTCATAGTTCAGGGTCAAGGTCACTTCAAAACATGTATACAATTCAACTTTGAAGGACTCCTGTGACCTTGACATTGAAGCGAGGTCAACCAAAATGGTATCAGAAGATAAGGCTTTCTTTTTCTTGTATACCATACAAAACTAAGCCCGCTGTTTTTAATTTGTTTTCCAGAAAACTGGCACAATGTGAAATTTTGCAGTTTTTAGACCACATTCATTCTCCCTGTGACCTTGACCTTAAGGTAAGGTCAAGGTTCTCAAGTATCTTTTTTGAGCTCTTGGGGTCATACAACATTTTGCAACATTTGGTGTTTCTTCACTTCATAGCGTTCGAGAAAAATCCAAAGGTAATGATTTGTACAGACAGATGAAGACGGGCAACGGACAACGGCTGTACGACCAGGGTGAGTATGTACGCTCACTTTTGCTACACATGCGAGTAGCGGCTATTATCCGTTGTTCACAAAACATTCCTATATAATGTTTGGAAACAATGGTAGGGATAAAAATCAACCGTTTCCAAATGTGCTAAAAAATCAAAAAGACGCGTTCTATAACGGTCAAACGGTCCCTTAACAGACTTGGGCGGGGTCGTCTGACGGTTGGCAGACAGCACAAACACCCTGTGACTGCTCGCAAGGAAAAAATAAATCTGGATGGCAGTATGGCTACAACTACGTCGTTTAGTGTAACCATAACCCCTGAATGTATGAACAGCAGAAAAGGCTGTCTTTGACGTCACTGTATAATAAGAAGCACAAAAGGGATTTTTTGGAACTTTCTCTTGGTTGGAGACAAACATGTCCGCAATGCATTCGTGCATCAAGCTATCCATGCAGTCGTTTATTGTTGATTCTTTAGCTCCTCTATGGCAGGGGGGGTTTCCTTCAATTTCACTATGGGAGTTGTTCTTAACATACGTTTGTTAAGAACATTTTGGCTGATTGTAAAACAGCTGTAATATACGGCAGTCCAGGTTGTCCTTCAACTGTAAAAATGAAATAATGCTCTTTAAAGTATCATTTACAACAGTGGTGGCTGTTTTCACAAGTATGCTACCAAAAACACGACAATACATAATACATAAGGAAAAGCCCTATGTTTGGTCAGTTGGTGAGATAGGTAAATGTTATTTTTGTGTGACAGTTCTGATGGTTTTCAAAGGGCTAATTCTTTGCTTTTCGACATATGCCCAACTGAAAACGCTTTAGCAACTCATGTGCACATGACAACCATCTAAATAGACTACATGTTCGCAGAAAACACAATACTGATTATAGAGGGAAAAATAACGGCTCTTTTTAAAAGCACGTTTAGTAGTGAAGTACTTTTAGGATTGTTTGGAATTTTTTACCAGCAGACACCCTTTCACTGCTGAGTGTCTTAGTATTGTAAGATGTGTGATTTGAATTTTGGTTTAAAGGTGCCTTTGGTTTGAACACCCCTACCCCTACGAGGCAGAAATACAAAGAAATAGAAGGAAATTGAGCCTATTTGGAACCAGACTTTAGTATGTTCCCATGGGGGGATTCACGGTGCGAATGACACTGCGTCAGCTTGTTCATTTATCTTTAGTATTTTCTTCAACTTTAACTTTTAGGACCATGTATGAGGTTGTGGCAAGCTAAATACACAACACGACGACGTCTCGGAAAAATAGTAAGGATTATATAGGGAAAAACAACAGTGTCAGTTAATGTCCGTTTTGAAGGTGTTAGTGGTTGGGGATTTTGAAAAGCATCAGACATCAGGCAGATACAATCCTTTCTGCGTGTTCTGGTGCAGAAAGAGTTTTCAGTTTATACATTGGGGTGACCAGTAGATACCGTTTTACAACCATAGCCCCAAACGACATTTACAGAGCCCAAAGAAGGATTAGGGTCAATTTCAAAGCCACTTTTCCATATGAAGCGCCAACTTTATATGAAAATGTGTTTAATAAACATCAAAGGACTGAGGTTGAACTTTCTGATAAGGGACATTTTAAACCTAGTCATTGTCACTTCAACGTTCCCTTCACTAAAGTGGCTAAGATGCCTGGACTAAAGTGTCTGCGTGAATGAATGTGTTCTGCCATGCCTGCTCCACTACACTCAGTCACCCACACAACCAGCTATTACAATTTGGCGACGAGGAAAACTTTTCAACCAGTGGATTGACCAAAAGACTGTGAGTTCAATAGTTTTGAATGCATTTTGGTGATCGCACATGAAAGATGAGTTCGTTACGTCATCAGCCACGCGTGAGGACGATAGTTTCGGTCAACACGTAGAAGCAGGTAGAAGTTTCCAGACAGTCTCGGAAGTCTCAGAAGCAAGTGGGTAGACTATTACGCCAGTGTAGACGTCATGTGTTCCAGAAGAGGAACAGATTGTGTCATCAGTGACAGATGAGTTTTGACACCTCATTGTTTAACTTTGATCCGTCATTCTTTGAAGAAAAGGAAGGGAGTGCACAGAATACAGTGAATTCTGGACAGAATATGGCTCAACCACAACCTTATGTTCCAGCTATTGCATCTTTTGACCCTAATGGAGATAGTTCCAAGGTAGGACAGGAATGGAAGAGATGGAAAAGAGGTTTTCAAGTTTATTTGGGAGCAAGAGGGGAGACTCCAGATGAACAGAAGAAAGCGTTGTTGCTACACACAGCAGGTATGGAAGTACAAGATGTCTTTGAGACAGTTCCTGATTCTGAAAACAAGAACTATACTCAGACACTTGAAGCTCTAGATGAGAAGTTTGCACCGCAGATGAATGAATCCTACGAAAGACATGTGTTCAGATCTATGAGCCAAGAAGAAAGTGAAACAGTAGATCAGTTTATCACACGTCTAAGACAGCAAGCAAAGAACTGTGGATTTGATGATAAGCTAGACGAGAACGTGAGAGATCAAGTTATTCATGGATGTAAAAGTTCAAAGCTACGAGTGAAGTTACTCGAAAAGAAAGATCTAACTTTGAAAACGCTAGCAGACACAGCAAGAGCTCATGAAGCAGCACAGAAGCAGGCTAGACAGATGACAGGAGATGTAAAGTCAGAGTCGGCACATGCAGTCCATCGCCACAGCCCTGGTCATCAAGGTCAGAGATACAGAGGTCAGCAGTCAACCTTTCAGAAGAAGCTTACACAGTCTGATCGTCCAAGACAGTCAGATAAGCAAGAAGAGAGAGCTTGTTTCAATTGTGGTCTGACTACACACTTAGCACGTGAGTAGTAGGTATCGCGCACGAACCGGCCCTCCGCAGCCCGCAGCCGCCCGCAGCCGTATTTGATAGAAGGTTATAGGTTTAAGGTGCCTGTGTTTAAGTAGTGATACAGAGGGATTGCGTTTAAACGGTGTATTGATTTTTGAGTCACTTGAGAAAATGTGACTCTATGTAATCGGTCAGTGTTAGTCTGTCCGGCCGTCCGTAGACACCACCTTAACGTTGGACTTTTCTCGGAAACTATCAAAGCGATCGGGCTCATATTTTGTTTAGTCGTGACCTCCAATGACCTCTACACTTTAACGATGGTTTTGTTGACCTTTGACCTTTTTCAAGGTCACAGGTCAGCGTCAAAGGAAAAATTAGACATTGTATATCTTTGACAAAGTTCATCGGATGTGATTGAAACTTTGTAGGATTATTCTTTACATCAAAGTATTTACATCTGTAGCCTTTTACGAACGTTATCAGAAAAACAAGGGAGATAACTAGCCTTTTCTGTTCGGCAACACACAACTTAACGTTGGGCTTTTCTCGGAAACTATAAAAGTGACCGGGCTCAAATTTTATGTGAACGTGACTCATTGTGTTGTGAATAGCAATTTCTTCCTGTCCATCTGATACCTCAGGCCTAAAAAAAAAATAGGTGTGGTTACGGTAACCCGACCTACCCTATTTTTAGGGGCCGATCCTATAACTTTTTATTACATTTGTAAAAAAAAAAAAAAAAAAAACACAAAAAAAAACCCGAGTGCAAAAAACGCAATGAAAGCGAAAGCGCCCGTGTCGCACACTTATTTCCCTGTCAAGTACCGTACTTTCCGGGTCATAAGGCGCGACTTTTTTCCTCGAGTTCGACCCCTGCGTCTTGTATAAGGAAGCGCCTAATCCGTGTATGAAATACGAAAAAAATCAAAGAGACCGCTTGAGTACCAGTCAAACAACTTGTGATAATGCATGTTTCAGCTACTAGGTACTGCCCTGCCTTTGATCTGGCCGCACACACAGATTTCCACTCTGTTAAACTCGGTCACTGACCCCGATGCAGGAAGTGTTTCCTCTCTCAGATATGACAGGGGAACCACCTCTCATGGCAAAAACTGGGTCATTGACCCCTGGGAAGAAGGTCGTGTCTTTTAACAAGGCCACCCAGCTATCACAATGCCTTTGGTCACTGACCGGTCACTGACCCCGATGCAGGAAGTGTTTCCTCTCTCAGATATGACAGGGGAACCACCTCTCATGGCAAAAACTGGGTCATTTTGGTGCGCCCTATTGGCCCCCTGCGTCCAATGGGTGACTGGATTACAATTTTTTTTTTTAAAGAAGGGGGTGCGTCTTAGATAACAAAGCGCCTTGTCACCCGGAAAGTACGGTAGGTTTAATTTGTACACATTAGAAAAAAAAGTTTAAAAAAAAAGTGATTGCCTACCTACCTACCCTATTTTTTGGGGGCTATGTTACCGTAACCACACCTATTTTTTTTTTTTTGGCCTCATATAATATTCAGAACTGCGAAAGTGACTCGATCGAGCGTTTGCTCTTCTTGTTATATTTTGTCATGTGATTTCATGTGCCTGTACCTGTTGCTCGGTACTAATGACCACTCCAGCTGGGGTAAGCACCAATAAAAAGCAGTAATTGCCCCCATTTTCTCCGCGCTTCGCGGAGCACTCTCTCTTTAATAGCTATGTAGTTTGGTGCCCTGTCAGGGGAGGTGTCAGGATAAGACAATAAAAAATGGTACCGCTGCGCTTCGCGGAGGCCCCTCGCCGATAAACCACCAGAGGTGGTCAGCAGTTAGAGAAGTTTAATAGGACCTGGTTTCCCTGCCGAGGGTTGATTATGGTTTAATGCTTAGATTAGTGCTAGACAAATGGTGTGGGGAGGATGTGGAAGTTAGCTCTGACGTACACATTTAAAAAAAAGTTTTAACAAGTAGAATCAGATTGTTGTTTTTTATGTGGGTGTTATAAACATCGGAAGTACATTTTACACCGAACACGAGTTGTTCTACAGTCAGTCATACATAATCTTAGGTTAGAGACTGAGCACGTCTGAGTATCGCACCACAGAGACGCAAGACCTCACATGCTAGACCATGTTGGTTGGTCAGCACTAAAAATAGAAATATGACATGGTCACACCGGGATAATGTAAGTGTTTATTTATTTTTATTTTGTTGTTGATAGACTATGTAAGCGGTAGGGGTATATGTGTGGTGGAAATTAAATGTAAACGCAAACACACACACACACATACACACACACACACACACACACACACACACACACACACACACACACACACACACACACACACACACACACACACACACACACACATATGCGCGCGCGTTTACACAAGTACTTCCAAACAAGAAGGTAAAAAAGTCAGACGTAAAGAGTAACAAAACAATACATAAACTACTCACATTAGCATTCAAGAGTTATACAGACACATAGTTATTAACTTTTCCAATATGATCATTTTATTATAAAAGTGACATCAGTCTTTTGAATATTAAAAATTAAATAAAAAAAAGCCAAAACATGATTGTCAATGATAGGTTGTTTTTTTTGGTATACAATACCTCCTTGTTTTGTTTTACACTTATCTACTTTAGATGGGTTTTTTTGTGTGTGTTTGTTTGTTTGGTTAACGCCAAGCCGACCACGAAGGGCCATATCAGGGCGGTATGTTTTTTTTATAACCAGGTACTAGTTTTGTTGTTTGTCTTAGGGACTCCCATAACTCGGCGTGGGGTGACTTTCGTATTTCACAATGTTGGGTTATAGTAACCGAGGTCGTTGAAGTTAGACACACCAGCCGGCTCCTGGTAGCAGTTTTCAAACAGATTGCTGCTCTCCGAGTATTTGACAGGTGTGTGAGGTAGTTCGTCTGCTGGTGTTTCTTCTTTTTGTTCTGGGCTCTTCTGATACGTCTGGTGTTTTTTATATTTAGTCAAGTTTTGACTAAATATTTTAACATCGAGGGGGAATCGAAACGAGGGTCGTGGTGTATGTGCGTGTGTCTGTCTGTCTGTCTGTCTGTGTGTGTGTGTAGAGCGATTCAGACTAAACTACTGGACTGATCTTTATGAAATTTGACATGAGAGTTCCTGGGTATGAAATCCCCGAACGTTTTTTTCATTTTTTTGATAAATGTCTTTGATGACGTCATATCCGGCTTTTCGTGAAAGTTGAGGCGGCACTGTCACGCCCTCATTTTTCAACCAAATTGGTTGAAATTTTGGTCAAGTAATCTTCGACGAAGCCCGGACTTCGGTATTGCATTTCAGCTTGGTGGCTTAAAAATTAATTAATGACTTTGGTCATTAAAAATCTGAAAATTGTAAAAAAAAATAAAAATTTATAAAACGATCCAAATTTACGTTTATCGTATTCTCCATCATTTGCTGATTCCAAAAACATATAAATATGTTATATTCGGATTAAAAACAAGCTCTGAAAATTAAATATATAAAAAATATTATCAAAATTAAATTGTCGAAATCAATTTAAAAACACTTTCATCTTATTCCTTGTCGGTTCCTGATTCCAAAAACATATAGATATGATATGTGTGGATTAAAAACACGCTCAGAAAGTTAAAAACAAAGAGAGGTACAGAAACGCGTGCTATCCTTCTTAGCGGAACTACTACCCCGCTCTTCTTGTCAATTTCACTGCCTTTGCCATGAGCGGTGGACTGACGATGCTACGAGTATACGGTCTTGCTGAAAAATGGCATTGCGTTCAGTTTCATTCTGTAAGTTCGACAGCTACTTGACTAAATATTGTATTTTCGCCTTACGCGACTTGTTTTAACTTCTATAGCTACAACTTCTGTTTGTGTTTTAAGTCGCTTCAACAGTCTTTCTCGGACTTTGATCAGGCGAGTAAATTCTTTACTGGCCAAGACCACCCCTCTTTGACTTGGTCGCACGCGTCTGTTTTTTCTGTTTCCTTGGGTGATGTAATGTCTGATGTGGATTTTCACAAGTTTTCGCCACGTTCTGACACTCGCGAAAATGGTTCGACCCAAAAGAAACATATCAGGTTCGGGTAGCGGTGAGCTAAACAGAGGCTCTTCCTCGTCAAACATCTCTTTTGTTGTTCTCAACAACAACAACAACAAAAGTGTTAAACAACTTTTACCTCTAGGAGACTGTCTTTTTAGACTGTAGTGTAGAGTAGGTGGTGTCTTGTGGCTCGATCAGGGGATTTAGTAAAAAAAATTAGGCAACACCATCTTTATACATAACCTCCTTAACCTATGACATCAGTTACTATTTTTTACAACAACAGCTTTAGACTTTTTGCGTTAACGCATCTTTAAAAAAGTGCTATGAACTTACGGTCATTTACAACAGGGTTTTTGGGGTTAAAAATAGAAATGATGTAACGGAGCCTTGTACCTTGACTCTTTTTGATGATGAAATACATTTCAAACAAACCACAAGTAGAACTTAACATCCCCTGTAATACCTGTTCGTTGGTTTTAGAACACAAACCAATAACGCATAAAAAAAAACATTAAAAAAAACCACCTTCAATGTCTTTGTGATTCGATTTTAAACCAAAACTAGCAAAATATTCAATATTCCCCTGACCATCATAATATACAACAACCCAATGAGACCCAACCTGGGTCTGTGTTTATGACGTAAGACGAGGTTTGAAGTAAATTTATCTCAGAAGGAAGTTGGTCTCTGGTGTAAACATCCACATTCGACCGTCTTGCCACGGGTGGCTTAACAGTAGGCGAGAGAGCTCTTGTCCATTCATGCTGTAAAAGCAGTGATAACCTGCCTACTCCGATCAATTTCTAGCAACGAGTCCATTTCTGCATACACAATAACGTTAACAGACTCTGTCAGGGGTGCACTAAACTTTTAGTTCCAAAGAAACTTCTCACATACTGTCTGTTTTCAAACTCTGGTGTTAGTGGTTTTTGTAGGGACTTGTTTTTCATCAACATAGAGGCAGAGGAAATTCAAGTTGTGGGTTTTAAAGTTAAATGGATTTTTGGTGTAGCTTCCTTTAAACGCAGCGCTCTCTACTACTCCTACTACAACGCGTGTTGGTGGCTGGCTGAGAAACAAATTGTCTAAAACAGCACTAAGGTTTCCACGAGGGAGCCCGTAAGATTTCATTACTACTCTTTTTAGAGGGTATTTGGCTGTGGACCTCTCTAGGGCTTTTGTGTGAACAAGACTTACAGATGGATTTTCTGACAAACAAAAAGGTGTGTGTAACCACCGTTAGGTAAGCAGGATTAATCCGTGGCTCATCACATTAAAACTGTTTTTGTTGTTGTTGGTAGAATGAGTCGAAGTTTTACAGCCACACCATTAAACAAAAAAATCTGACCCTGGTTCATAACAGACACATGTAGTCGCCCCATCATACCAGAGTTTTGATTAAGAGACACTTCCACCAGAAAAAAAAGAGAATACACCCACAGATTTACTGGAGCCACGTCGATGTCGGCGGGTAGTGGGACACCGTTACCTTGAGTCACTTTAGCTCGAATATACAAAAATGTCTTTGTCAAATCCAGATATTCACTTCCCCTACCACTTAATGTTAAATTCAATAGGGGCCGATGCGGAAAGCGATGCGAGAGGAATAAAATATTTATGTAAATCCAACATAACCTTTTCCACCAAAGTGACCAGGTCCTGTGATGGGTTGTTGGGTAACATCTGTTTTCAAAAATTCTTAACAACTCGGGGCTCATCCACAACGATATTTTTGAGTAAATTAACACGTACTTTTTTCTTTTTTTGTGTGCTACTTTTGGTGTAATAAAACCTTACATAGTGAGTAAGACTTACAGCAACCAAGAGCTGGTTTAGTGAGTTTATAAAAAAAAAATTTTTTTTTTTTTTAATTAAACTACTCACTTATCGCCCCCCCCCCCCCCCGCCCCCGGCGCAAATCAAGAGCACACGATAATCCCAAAGAAATGACACTCCTCTTTCTCTCCCTCTTATTACTTACAGTTATACTCACACACCTGCGCGCGCACACACTCACATACACCTGACACACACGCAATCACTCTCGTGCGCACATACATCACACATAGCCAAGTCATGTATTGATTTGGGCAAATAACGAGGGCAGTTTATTCAAGAGAATACCATCTGACAATGAGAGATATCATTGTGCAGTGATAAGTCCCAAATTAGAGGTACTACTCGTTATTCAGCCCAACTAAAGAGGTGGGAGGTTTAGGTGGGAGGTTTAGGATTGTTGTGATGTTATACATGAAGGAGTTGCCTGGGTTACATGTGATCTGTAAGATGATCTTTTGTGGCAGCTGGTCTAAGTAGCCTAAGTACGCGTTGCTTTTCCAATCCCCCATCACCTTGACAATTTCCCCCGGCACACCACAACTCAACGCCCACGCGGCACCACCCCGCCGAAAGCTGTGGCTGGAGAAGTTTCCCCCAGCAACAGCGGTAGTCAAGCGCAGTTTCTTATTAAAGTCTGATCCTTTCATCGGGAAGACCTGCGCCTTGGGGTCCATCGGCCCCAACAAAGGTAACACAGCGGTCACGGCAGACACTGGACACAAGGGATGGAGTGACATTGCCGGGAGCTTAATTTCAACAGAGCGCTCTTTACGCTGAATCGTTTTGCTCCATTGGAGCGTTATTGACATGCCCGTACCCAGAATAACCACCTGGTCTCTTGTGAGCTGCTTACAAGGATCGAAGTTCCCGTTGTCCTGAAACAAGTTCGATCTCCGGAGAACTCCGAAAAAAAGCACCAAACACGCAGCCCAGAACACAATATCTTGCCTACACTCAAGGTCCAGCTGGCTTTTTATTATGTGTAGTAATTCAGGGGTGATTGGGGTTTTCTTATCAGTGGCACACCCCTTGCATTTTTCGATGCCCTTAAGTGTTGTCTGGACGTACCACGAGTCCCTGAATGGGTGCGGCAAGCCGCTTTCAAGATGAAGAATGCGAATAATGTTGATGTATTGCTTGATGGAGGACGGTTTCAAACGTCGGGCTAGGTACGCTGCGTATTGCGCAACAGTCTGCTCGTTCACAGGCACTGGCATTATGTCCATCTCCGCACAGAAACGTAAATACGAGGTAAGGTGGGTGCGGTAAGTCTTCCTAGTGTTATCAGAAAAGGCACTTGCTCTGTAATCCAACACTTCTGCCGCCAGTTGCGCCCCTAATGGGGGCTGCTGGTCTGAAAAACAAGGAACAACAGGGCTTGGTCAGACATATGGTCACACAGGTTGATGTCGGGGGGTCCCCCCCGGTGCCAGAATGTCAACAGACGCACTAAGTCTTCGCGCCGTCTGGGCTCATGGAGGCGGGAAATTGTGTCAGCCATGATGTTTACACTACCAGCCACATGTATCGCCGCGATTTTGCAGTTCACTTTTGCACATTCCCACGCCATTTTACGGAGCAGACTGTTCACATACTTATTAGTCGATCTGCCCTTATTAATGATAGCTTTTGCGACAGTACTATCGGTATGAATAATCACTTCTTGTCCGCACCACATCGGAGCCCATCGTGTCACTGCTTGCACCACAGCGCACACTTCTTTATAGTTAATATGTAGCTCCTTTGCTGCCTGCATGTCTTTTTCAAAGATGGTGTACTGCCAGTCACCTTGCCAAAAGGCACCCGCTGCAATATTACATGCATCTACATGAACATGCTGTTTTGCATTGTGAAAATAATATACTGTGCCGTTAAATACATGCATACAAGAAAGCCACCATTGTACATCCTTATGAAATTCGCCAGATAGTTTCGCTTTGTGTCGCTGCTGCTGAAGGGGTTTAATCGTGTCCAGTATCCGCCGCAGAAAGAATTTTCCTCCTCTGACAGCCTGACAGGCCCAATTAAGGGACCCCGCTATGCTTTGTAGCTGAGTTTTTGTCGCGCGCTTCTTTCCTCGGATCTGGAGGAGTCGCTGCCGCAGTTGCTGCAACTTGTCACTTCCAAGTGACAGGGTGTTGTTTCGCGTGTCGATGTCGACACCGAGAAACGTGATACGTTGAGTAGGCCCCACCACCTTCTTCCAGCTAATGTTGAAACCCAGTTCCCTCAATAATCTAATTAAAGACAGTAACATGTCATTGCACTCTTGTCTGGTAGCTGCTACCAGAAGAAAATCATCAATATACGCTAACACACCTGGCATGCCTTTCCGTGCCATGCATCTGCGAATAGCTTGCGACAGGCGATGGAAGTGTGACGGCCCTACATTGCTGCCAAAAGGCAGCCGACTGTCAAAGAGATAAGTAGGTTTCTTTTCACCTGTGAAATGCCATTTCAGCCCAGTCATACAATAATCGTCCGGACTGATGCATACTGACCGATAGGCGGACTGCAAGTCTACTTTTGCACACCAATACCCTGTCTTCGCTAGGGCGCACGCGTCAGATACGGTTTGAAATTTAGCTGACTCAGGTATAGAATAGTCGTTCATTGCCCTACCTGTGGGTTTGCTAGCGTCATGGATCAACCTGATGCTGCCATCATCCTTGGGAATCGCAGCGATAGCGCTTACCACAGTTGGTTTTCTACTAGCTACAATGTAATATTTTGGTATGTGGTATTTTTATATCATGGGTTTTATGAATTTTCTTCTATACTCGTCGTCGTACAGAAGCACCGACTGCCACAAGTATCTGGCCCCCAGCTCGCCTATCATCTCTGTGTACCGGAGGTAGGCGGTCGAGTCAAACCCGGGCTTCTCAGCAATCAACCTCGCCATGATGCGTGCGTTTGCCACAATCCAGTGGCAGGGGGAGACTTTGTCAAGTTTTGGTCTCTGGTTGAGTTTTAGGATGACACCTTCCCCGAGTGTCACCTCTTCCTCGGCCGCCATCGACCCCGGCACAAAATCCAGAATGGAAAGATAGGAGGTCTCACCTGTTGGCTGCAGTGACAAGCCGCCTAACAGTCCCTGGAGTGGTTCCACGCTTTTTTCCTCGGTCACCCGCTGGGATAGTGGCCCTCCCCCGCTTCGCTTTTGCAGGGCCGCCACTGCTACTCTCAGCGCTACGTAGTGGCCACGCTTGAGACCCAGGCCCTCCAAATCCTGGGCAGTCGCATTACTCAGCACATTGAGGGTGTTCAACTCCTTATCCTGGAGAACTTTAACCACCGTTAAAGGCAGATCTGTCGCCCACGCTCCAAATTCGAAGTCCATATTGCAGTAAGAAATAGTTGGCATATATGCCCGCTGCGCCGCGCTGGTAAGGACTCACCACAATGTGTTGCTCTCCCGTTCTTATAGACCCCCGCTGATGCATCACACGTGCAAGCCCCCCAGCAACATGGACATTGCGGCTGGACTCTTCTCCTTGACTTTCACAAGTCCTCCTCTCCCCTCTCTTTCTAATTACGGGCCTAAGTGTTGATATCCTGCTTTACTACCCTCTCTTCCCTACCTGCCAACACTGATCCCTTTAGGTCTACCTCAAGTATCTAACATCCTCCTCCTCCACCCGCGGCTAATCTGTCTCGTTTAAATAGAGTTTATCTGACGCTGTCCGCTCTATCTAAACTCACACAAAAAGCAGTGAATCATACAGACAACCAAAAAAACACACACACACACCACAAGCAAGAGAAGCTCTTGATATCAGTAGTTGGTTCTTCTAAGATGTTAGTATCAACAGTCGTAGCTTCACCAGACAAGACAGCCTCACACATAACTACTCTGAATATTGTCTAAGGGTATCAGCTGAGATCCATGTGTCAAACGACGTTGGGTAACCAAACCAAAGTACTAAATACTCTCTTTTTTCTCCCTTATCAAGTCGTTCTTTTTAGTACTTTGTCAAAACGATACATTTTTTTCTCGCCTACATTTTGTAGTTCTTCTTTGTAAAAAAAAAAACCAAAAAAAAACTACCTTGTAGTTCTTCTACGTGATCGTCTTTCAGCTTATAGGTCACTGGAGTTGTTTTCAACACACTGCTAACTGTAAATAATTCTTCTGGTCACGTAGGTAAATAACCTTTTTTAAAGAGTCACCGTGTTTTACTTAGTCTCACACGATCACCAAACTGTAACCTACCTTTGGGTGTTTTCTTTTGGGGTTGTTCGTACAAAAATTGCCAAACTTCTTCGTTGTTTCTTTGTTAGCGAGGCAAACTTTAACAGGTGCTGTTTTTATATTTCTGTGAAACGAATGGTTATACTTTTTTTTTATTGATGTCATCGTTCTCCGTCGTAAAAAACTGTATACCCTCGTTTTTTTAAAAAAACGCTGAAAAAACAAAACAGGAGCGACGCTGTTGTCAGCTTTTAAAAGTATTATGGATTTAGGACACAAAACCTTTTAAAGTGCAAACTGACAAGGGAACAGAGTTTTTGAACACCACTGTACCAACATTCCCAACCACACGGATGTATCTTTCACAGACAAGAAAAGGACACACAAAAAAACAACCTCTAAATGACTCTTTGTTTTTGAAAAGTTGACCCCGCTGACAGAGAAACTGTTTGAAGTGGAAATGCTCAAGCCCACCCTCAACTGGAATCGCCCTACAACCTCTTCTCATGTAACTGACTGGTGTTGTTTTGTTTTTTCTTTTTGTAAATAATCATGACCTATCATTCAAGAGCCAAGTCTCTAATGTGGTTTTGACAGAGATGTCATAACGGTCCCAAACCCGTGTAAACACAGAGGGGGATTTGGAAACAAAGGTAAGGCTCGACCAAGATTTCAACAACAAAAAAACGTGATACTAAAAAAAGGAAACCGGGTTGAAGATGTCATATTTCTATTGATTTTGTATGATCAACTCGAATAATGGTTCATGTAACCTCCAAACAAAGTGGACAACTTCCGACATAACAAAACCTTGACATTGTTTTTTTTCTTTAAAACAAAAAATGTATCAGATGAATTAAAAAATAAAAACTTTTGTTAGTGTCATTTTTTGTCTTCAATACCTTCATCTTAGCTGATGTGGTTTTTTCATGGTCATATAAAGAAACTGATTTGAAGACAGTGTCAAGAAGGTCCGGCGTAGACTGTTACCGTTCTAAATCAACAACCTCGGTCTGCAACAACTTAGACCTTCTTTTTGTGTGTCTGCAGATCAGGGTTTTTTTTCGTCTACCAGTAGACCAAGGTGTGAATGTTGCAGTTCCACTTTGACTTGGTAGACAAGTTTTTGCCTCGGGACGAATACTAACTTTGTGAAATGGACATGGACTCCCTGTACATGGTTCTCTCTACCCCAGCCTTTGAAGAAGCTATCAAACCAGACTTCAAAAAAGACTTCTACCAATAGTGGTCCAAATGGTTTCCTTCACAAGTCTGTGAGGATATTTACACAAACACACACACATTCACACACACATTCACAACCACACTTTCTTTGCGCTTCACCGAACACTCTCTCTTTTACGGTGGTAATAACTATCAGAGTAAGGTAATTAAACGGTACCTCTGCGCTTCGCGGAGTCCCCTCGCCGATAAACCACCAGAGGTGGTCAGTGGTTAGAGAAGTTTAATAGGACGTGGTTTCTCTATCGAGGGTTGATTAGGGTTTAATGCTTAGATTAGTACCAGACAAATGATGTGGGGTGGGTGTGGAAGTTAGCTCGACCGGTGAGAAGGGGGGGAGCTGATGTACACATATAAAAGCTGTATCAACTAGACTCAGATAGCTACCCCACAGCCATTTTGGTAAATCATACGAAAAACCATGGATGTTTGGACCTGTACCCGTGTAGAACAGGTGTTCGATTTGTGCAAGAACTTTGCAAAAACTGATTGTCCTGGCTGTTTCTTTGTTGATCCCTGGGCCATCCACACCTGTTGGATAGAGGACGAGGTAGAACTGATGACGATGTGGGGAGATCGAGCTGTCGATGTTATGTTTGGGGGAGTTGTCTATTACAATGCCCGTTTGCAGGACATCAAGGACAACCTCCTACCCTATGTCAGGGATGTGTTTTTGCCAGTCCGCTATTTTCAAAATCACCCTCATCTCTTTGTGGATAGTGGGAGTGACAGTGGTATGGAGTCAGACCATGCTGAAGATGATTTTGATGACGATGGCTGGTTTGAGGCTTATGTGCACAACCTAGATGCGGTCCGAGACGATGACCCTGAGAGCGGTGTAGAAGACAACTAACAAACTCAGGTAAGTGCTAGTTAGTTAAAAAAAAAAGAGAACAAGAGAGTAAGAGACCACGGGGGCGGGGGAGATGGATTGGGAGGTAGGTGTAAGTGTGTGTATGTATGAGAGAGAGAGAGAGAGAGAGAGAGAGAGAGAGAGAGAGAGAGAGAGAGAGAGAGAGAGAGAGAGAGAGAGAGAGAGAGAGAGAGAGAGAGAGCGAGCGAGCGAAAGAGTACCCGTATGATGATTCGACACACACACACACACACTTTGTACCAGGGGTGTGGAAGGGGCGTTGTTTTTAGTTAGACACCATCAGCAAGAGTATTTATACAGACCCCTAGCTTCGAACAGAGTCAGTTAAAAACTTTATCGAAGCAAGAAAGATCCATCGTTTTGTGAACCAAGTCACAGGTCGTGTTCATACTCGGTTTTGTTTTAGTTTGATGTGGGCAAACATCCGTAACCTGTCTTATGAACATTGTGAAGGCTGTGAGCTAAACCACGGAAACCAACTAGGTCACAGCTGTCTTATGCTCACAATCGAAGAACGTGTTGGGTTGTACACAGAAACAGCCGTAAAACGCCTTTTGAACGTTGATGAGGTTACGTCGTCCGTGGTTGATTTTTGTATTGAGCAACTACTTCTAGACGCGGAAGAAAAAAATGATTAAACAAAACAAACCAAGGTGGGTTGATAGTTGTAAATAAATAAGAAATTAGTGTAAAAAATAAAAAACCGTGTTTTTATTTTTTTATTTTATTTTTTTAATTTTTTTAATTAATACTTAATGATGTTTTAAAATATATTTTCAGGGTCATCTTCTAAAACTTGCACCCAGCCCGACCACAACACCCACCGACAACGAGCTTCTCCCCCGGTCCTTATCAGGACCAACCACTTTTTCTCAAAAGAGTTGAACAAACTCGTTGCAAAACTTTTTTTTTATTTTTATTTTAATTGTTTGTGTGTTATTTGTGTTGTTGTTGTTTTGTTTTGCTATTGTTGATGTTGTTGAATGTCCTATTGTTGGTTGTTTGTGCTGTCTAATGGTTTATGTGGGTGTTATAAGGTACATTTACATCGAACACGAGATGTTCTACAGTCAGTCATACCTAATGTTAGGTTAGAGACTGTTCACACCTGAGTATTGCACCACATAGATGCAAGACCTTACATGTTAGAACATGTTGATTGGTCAGCACCTAAAAATAGAAACGCGTAGTTAGACACTAGTGTGATGAGGTCAAAAAGGGGGTATAAAAAAAGTTCTTCTGGTGTTTACACCTGAGTATTGCACCACAGAGACGCAAGACCTTACATGTTAGACCATGTTGATTGGTCAGCATCTAAAAATAGAATCGCGTAGTAAGACACAGGTGTGATGCGGGTATAAAAAAAAAGTTCTTCTGGGTGCTTACGCCCGAGTATTGCACCACAGAGACGCAAGACCTAAACATGTTAGAACTTGTTGATTGGTCAGCACCTAAAAATAGAAACGCGTAGTTAGAATACGGCGGTAATGCGGGCAAAGAGGGGTATAATTAAGCTTCTTCTGGGGCTAAGTCTTGAATGTCTCTTCGACTTTACAAGTGTGGGGGTGAACAAAAAAAACAACCTATGGCGACCAGCAGCAGCAGCAGCAGCAGCAGCAGCAGTGACGCTGACACAACGCCACAACCAGCCTCAACAGCTTTGGTAAGTTGATTTTGTTTTTGTAAAGATAAAAAAAATAAAGGTAGCGTGTTACTTTTTTCTCAGACATAGCTTTTTTTTTTAAATAAATGTTTTTTATGTAAGATGTTTTTTGATATTGTTTTTTTTTTGTAGCTCAGACATAGTTCTTTTTTTATTACAGCGTAACCAATGCCCGCACTGTGGACAGGTTTTTACACAGACCAAAAACCTTAACGCTCATGTTAACGAAGTTCATAAAAAAGCCAGAAATTTTCTCTGTGCTATGTGCGGCAAGTCGTTTAGCAGAAAACACGACCTTACTCGGCATAAAAACTCAAACAAAAACTGCCAAGATGTTGCGAGTCGGACACCACCACCACCACCAGTGCCGACAGGCGGATAGAAAAGAAAAAGTTTGCCTTCACAGGATCCCCCTTCCCCCAAAAAGGGATTAAACAAACGAAGTCTAGAAAAAGAAAAAATCAAAAAGTTACCTTGTGAAGAAAGACAAATGGACGAAAAGCATTGGAATTCTGTTAAAACTCATAAGCGGCCTGGTAAACTTCAGTCAACCTATACCATTCTCTGGAACCCTTGTTCTGATTTCCCTGATTGGGACGAATCGCTTCTTGATCTGTTCCATGAACAAAACAAGCGCTTCAAAATCAATTTTTCTCACTCTTTTCTTCTCAAAAACAAAGAGTCGGGTGACTTGTCTTTCTTTCATGCCTCAGTCAATAACCACTCTGTCTTACAACGACCGCGCCTGATCAACTCAAAGCAGGACTTTCTTTCTTTTCTCGGTGAAATCAGTGACCATGACATTCTAGAACAAGTTAGACTCGAACGCCCAAACTCTCGGTATTCTGTTCACACCATCATGTCTTCCAGTTTCTATGTCACGCCTTTGGCTGACTTTCCTATCGGTTGTGCCTGTGGTAGTCTACCTGACTACATCACAAACACACAGTTCTTGCACAAACTCCAAAAAGATGAGAATCATCATTTTCCTTATACTGATGGTCTGTGTCTCTTTCGCTGTCTTGCTTTGCACAAAGGAGCCTCGCGTCATTCTTTGCAAAACCCCACAAAAACCTTGTTCAAACAGTGGGCCGGACATTCCCCCCCTGTCCACTTTCCGGGGGTCACTTTGTTTCAACTTGAGTCGATTGAATCTGAGTTTAATGTGAACATAGATGTGTTTGAGTTTGATGAGAGCCAAACACCTGTCTGTCTCGTTCCTCTGCGTCGTAGCGCTTACAAACATCCTGGCGTTATGCGTCTCTTGCGTTACAAAGACCATTTCATGTACATTTTATACATTGATAAACTCGGTCATGCGTTGGCTTGTTCCAAATGCGGGAAACTCTGGTCGTCTTTGTCTCAAATGAATCGACATGAACAGACTTGTCAGGGTGAGGGTTCAAAAGAAACCTTGAAAGGCGGGGTTTACTCACCACCTCAAAACATTTTTCAGCAGCTACAAAGCCACGGTGTTCAGGTAGCTACAGATTTTGTTTTTCCCTACAGAGCGACTTTTGATTTTGAGGTGTTTTTTTGACACAGATAACTTGCCACAAACAAAATCAGCTGAGTCAAACTGTACACAGTATACAGCAAAACATATTCCTCTTTCTGTTTCTGTATGCAGTAATGTTCCTCATTTCACAGAACCAACCTGTTTTGTGAGTAAAGGTAACCCTCAAGAACTAGTGGATAACATGGTTAACTACCTAGAACGTATCTCTGAAGCCTCCTGCGCTCTTCTTTGTGAAGAATGTAAAGATGTGTTTGACCAGTTGACTGAGATCGAAGAGACACAACAACACGAGACAGATAGCCTCAACATCCCCGTAGAAAGAGTCAGACAGAAATTATATGAGTATTTACAAGAACTGCCTGTCGTAGGTTTCAATTCTTCTCGCTACGATCTGAATGTGATCAAACCTTTTCTCATTGAAAAGTTTGTCAAAGACAAAACAGCCCATAACGATCTTCCAAAAGACGAAAGTCAAACAGACCCTGTTTTTGAACCAGATGGTTTTGATACCGTGGGTGAAGAAGAAGAAGAAGAAGAGGAAGAAGAAGAAGAAGACAAAGAAGTCAAAACAGAGGGAAAAAAGAAGGCCCCTAAAAGACCCCCTTTCAAGTTTGTTGTTAAACGAAACAACCAGTATATGTGTCTTTGTACAGACAAACTTCGGTTTCTCGACATCAACAATTTTCTTGCGCCAGGTTTTAGTTATTCCAAGTACCTCAAGGCGTTCGGTGTCGAAGAGGAAAAGGGTTTTTTCTGCTATGAATACGTCACTAGTCTAAGTACACTAGATGAAAGAGAACTCCCACCCCATGCAGCTTTTTTTAGTAAGCTCAAAAACTCAAATATTTCTGATACAGAGTACGCTTTTTGTCAGCGTGTGTGGACTGAAAAAAAAATGATGACTTTGAAGGATTTTTTGGTGTGGTACAACAACCTAGACACAGGGCCGTTTCTGGTTGCTTTGCAGCATCAGATTAGTATGTACGCTAGTCTGCGAGTTGATTTGCTGAAAGACGGTATTTCTGTCCCCGGTGTGACACTGAAGTATCTGTTTGACACGTTGTCTTCAGATACCTACTTTTCACTTTTTAACGAAAAACAAAAAGACGTTCACGCACTTTTGCGAAAGAACATTGTCGGGGGTCCGTCTATTGTCTTTCACAGATACCACGAAAAAGACAAAACATACATTCGTGGTAATCAGGACAAACCGGTACAGTCTGTTCAGGGATTTGATGCAAATGCGCTGTATTTAGCTGCACTCATGCAAGACATGCCCACAGAACACCCTGTAATTCGTAGAAAAGAAAACGCTTTTAAAGCGGAAAAAACAGATCCCTACGGTCAGCTAGCTCGGGAATGGTTGGAGTGGGTCATGGCATCAAAACAGATCCATCTCCAACATAAGTTTAACGCGAAAGAGAAGGCCCTTGGTCGAAAAAAGATTAGAGTTGATGGTTGGGATGCCACAAATCAAATTTGCTATCAGTTTCACGGATGTTTGTTCCACGGGCATGACTGTTCTGTGACCGCCGGTAAAACGACTAACCCTGTCACCGGAAAAACACTAGTTGAACTCAGAGAACATACAAGCAACATCACCAAATACCTACGTGAGGAAGTGGGTGTGACTGTCATCGAAAAATGGGAGTGTGAATGGCACGCAGACAAAAAACAAAACACCTCCATTCAGGATTTTCTACAAGATCGTTTTCCGACACTTAAACCCCTCCGGCATCCTTCTACCATCACAGATCAAACTGTCTTAGACGCGGTGCAAAACAAAACTTTGTTCGGGTTGGTACAGTGTGATATTTATGTACCTGATCATCTAAAAGAACATTTCAGTGAAATGCAGCCTATTTTCAAAAACAAGAGGCGAAGCCTTCAAGGCTCACGTAAGAAATCGACAAACAGTAACACAAACTCAATCACTCCGTCACACATACACACACACACACACACACACACACACACACACACACACACACACACACACACACACACACACACACACACACACACACACACACACACACACACACACACACACACACACACACACACACACACACACACACACACACACACACACACACACACACACAGTAAGCATAGGTGAAACTATGCAAGAAAGCGAGACCCTGGATCTGCCAAGAAGTCTCGGCCCGCTCACAATAACAATGACCGAGACTTTCAGTAATTCCTTTGCGTGACGTCTAACCCTCTTACGTCATAATGTGACGTCTTCAAATAGTTTCTATCACACACGTCGAACACTTTTGACCGAGACTGACGTAATCCATAGACTCGGAAATGTTAAAGTTTCTACCACAGACATACACACGCACGCACGCACATACGCACATACGCACATACGCACGCACGCACAGACAGACAAAGTTACGATCGCATAGGCTACACTTACGTGAGCCAATGAGTCTGTCAGCCGAGAACAGATCGGGGATTTTATGAAAGACTACGCTGAAAAACACAAGCTCTTATCTCAACCACGCCGTACACTTGTAGGGAGTTACCACGGTGAACAAATTCTGCTAGCTACACCCCTCTTGTTTTGGTACGTGCAGCACGGGTTGATTGTTAAAAACATCACGCTGATCGTAGAGTATCAACCCAAAACCTGTTTCCGTCAGTTTGGTGACAGCGTTTCAAACGCAAGACGAGCAGGAGACCAAGACCCATCAAAAGCTATCTTAGCTGAAACTTTCAAACTGCTCGGTAACTCAGCCTACGGGAAAACCTTAACTAACGTGGCCAACCATCGTGATATTCATTACGTTTTGTCTGATGAGGCCTCAAAACTGATCAACAATGGTCGTTTTCAAAAACTAACAGAAGTAACAGATTCTGTCACTGAAGTAGAGATGGCTAAAAAAAAAATCAACTGGTCACTCCCCTCTCAGATTGGTTACTTTGTTTACCAGTACGCTAAACTACGCATGTTGGAGTTTCATTTTGATTTTCTAGATAAGTTTGTGTCCAGAGCCGACTACCAGCTTTTGGAAATGGATACAGATTCTCTATACATGGCGCTTAGCGCTTCAACGTTAGAAGAGGTAGTTCGTCCTGAACTGCGAGAGCAGTTTTACCAAGTGTATAACCAATGGTTCCCTGCACAAGCCTGTGACCAACACGAGGCAGCCTTCCAAAACACCCGTTTAGCTAACGCCCCATGGGACCCGACTCTCTGTCAGGCCTGTACAGCGCGTGTCCACTATGACAAACGAACACCCGGTCTCTTTAAAACCGAATACCAAGGAAATGCGTTTATTGGTCTGTGTTCTAAAACCTACTTTTGTGAGGGAGACAGTGGGAGTAAATTTAGTTCAAAAGGCTTAAACAAAAACCAAAACAAACTGACAAAAGAGTCTTACCAACAGGTGCTTCTAACGCAAGAAAGTGGTGGCGGTACAAACACTGGTTTCAAGACAGACGGAAAGTCTATGTTCACGTATTCCCAAACCAGAAAGTCACTCTCGTTTTTCTACATCAAGCGTGTGATCGCTTCTGATGGGGTTTCAACCCTACCTACACCCGTCTAACGGGTCTCTTTCTTTTTTGACTGTGATACCCCTCTAATGGGTCTCTTTCTTTTTTTGACTGTGATACCGCCGCCTGTGATATGGTTAACATTCCAATGCCAAACAACTTTGTCGTTTTTATAAATAAATTTGTTAAACCATGTTTGGATTCTGTAAATAATGCTCGTATTGTTTAATCCCAAAAACCCCCAATGTGGCTTTGACATACCCTGTCAAAACGGTCCCAAGCCCGTGAAAACACAGAGGGAGGGTAAACACCTATATGCGACTCTTTAGACAGTCCAGTGAAATTTAAACACTTTTCTGGCTGACTATTGGGGTGTAAAGGTGCCCAAAACAAAACGCCGCAACAATGAAGAAAAAAATAAAAATAAAAAAAAAATAAAATAAAAAAAATAAAAACTTTAGTCAGTGGGTTAGTTACGAAGGTTCGCTGTTTTATATAGATGCTGTTCACAACTGTCTAGTACAATTAAATGGGTTTCTCTGCGTTTCGCGTAGCCCTCTCTCTTTTATGTTGGTAATAGTTATGTAACTCGGTGAACTGCCAGAGGTGTCAGGATAAGGCAATTAAACGTATCTCTGCTCTTCGCGGATAGTAATCCTGTCATTACCCCAGCTGGAGTGGTCATTAGTACCGAGCAACAGGTACAGGCACATGAAATCACATGACAAAATATAAAACTCAATAAACCGTTTAAACGCAATCCCTCTTTATCACTACTTAAACAAAGGCACCTAAACCCTATAACCTTCTATCAAAATACGGCTGCGGGCGGCTGCGGGCTGCGGAGGGCCGGTTCGTGCGCGAATACTACTACTCACGTGACCCAAAGTGTCCTGCAAGAGGGAAGGAATGTAAACTTTGTCACAAGAAAAACCATTATGCACGTTGCTGCAGATCAAAGAAGCAGAAGGCAAGAGGAAATGTGAAGAGTCTAGAAGAAGACTATGAAGATGATAGTGAAGAAGTTTTCATTGTCGGAAGAAACAAGTCGTCAACCAGAGTTACAGTGAACGTCGGAGGCATCGATCTCAACTTCATGGTAGATTCTGGCGCAAGCTGCAACATCATTTCATTCAACACGTGGAAGTGGCTGAAACAGAAGAACGTTTTATTCTTTAATAAAGAACAGTCACACAAGAAGCTGTACGTTTACGCTTCGAAGGAACCGTTGAAGCTGAAGGGCAAGTTTACAGCAGAATTGAGAGTCGGAGACAACAAGGTCGTTGCAGAAGTAGAAGTACTTGATGGAGATGGAGAGTCGCTGTTAGGGGTGAAAACAGCGAAAGCACTGAACATTCTGCACATAGGTTTGCCGCCGGAGAAGCCCATCACAGTGAACAGTGTGAACATTGATCATTGTGAGAAGAGACACCCCAAGCTGTACGAGGGTCTAGGCAAACTGAAAGATCACCAAGTACACGTGTACGTCAAGAAAGATGTCAAACCAGTCGCACAGTCGCCACGCCGTATTCCTTTCAGTCTTCGTTCTAAGGTAGAGGAGAAGATTGCTGAGCTAGAAGCGGCAGAGATCATTGAGAAGGTGGATGGACCAACACCCTGGGTCAGTCCCATTGTTGTAGTCCCAAAGCCCAACGGAGAGATTCGTCTATGCGTAGATATGAGACGAGCAAATGAAGCAGTAGAACGACAACGCTATCCCATGCCGACAGTAGAAGAGACGCTCATTGAGATGAACGGTAGCACAGTGTTCACAAAGTTAGACCTGAAGTGGGGATTCCATCAGCTGGAACTAGACGAAGAATCCAGAGGAATCACAACTTTCGCATCGCACAACGGACTGTATAGATACAGACGTTTGAATTTTGGCATCTGCTCAGCTCCAGAATTGTATCAGTTTACGATTCAGCAAGTTCTGCAAGATTGTGAAGGAGCTAGGAACATGACAGACGATATCATCGTTCACGGCAAGAACATGGAAGAACATGACCAAAGACTTGAGAAAGTCCTCGACAAGTTGGAGAAGAGTGGACTGACTTTGAACGCACAGAAATGCGTCTTCAGGATGAAGGAGATTGAGTACATGGGTTTCGTCCTGAATGAGAAAGGAGTCAGCCCAGCACCGTCCAAGGTGGAAGACGTCAAGAACGCAAGAAGACCAGAAACCGCAGCAGAAGTGAGAAGTTTTCTGGGTCTGGTGAATTTCAATGCAAAGTTCATCAGAAATCTTGCAGCCAAAGCAGAAACTTTGAGAAAACTGACAAGACAAGAAGTTACTTTCAGATGGGGAAAAGACGAAGAAGAAGCGTTCTGTACTCTGAAAGCAGATCTCGCTGAAGCAGTCACGTTAGGGTACTTTGACACGCAAGCAGAAACTCGCATTGTAGCTGATGCAGGACCAGTAGCCCTGGGCGCAGTTCTCATTCAACGTCAGAATGGAGAAGACCGCGTGATCAGCTATGCAAGCAGAAGCCTGTCGGATGTTGAAAGAAGATACTCGCAGACAGAGAAAGAAGCTCTGGGCCTAGTCTGGACATGTGAGAAGTTCCATCAGTACGTGTACGGAGTCAAGTTTGAACTGATCACTGACCATCGACCCCTGGAATTCATATATTCCAAGAGATCCAAGCCATCAGCAAGGATTGAACGATGGGTACTTAGACTACAGAGCTACAACTTCACAGTGAAGTACAGACCGGGAAAGACCAACATCGCAGACCCGCTCTCGAGATTAGTAGACAAAGAGAAAAGACCAACAGATACAGTCGCAGATCTAGAAGATTACATCTACCTCGTTACAAAAGAAGCAGTTCCCAAAGCAATGTCGATGTCAGAGATTGACAAAGAGTCAGAGAAGGATGAAGAACTCAAAACACTGAGAGAAGCGATCCAAACAGAGAAGTGGGAAAAGATGAGTCCTTCCTATAGAGCAGTGAAGAACGAGCTGACTTGTTTAGGAAACATAGTCATCAGAGGCACGAGAATAGTCATTCCAAAGAGCCTACAGCATCAAGTGATTGAGATTGCACACGAAGGGCACCAGTGAATCGTGAAAACGAAACAGAGACTACGCACGAAAGTTTGGTGGCCTGGAATCGACTCAGAAGCAGAGAAGAAGTGCAAGACTTGTCATGATTGTCAGATAGTCAGTCAACCGTCAGTGCCAGAACCAATGGTGAGAACCAAGTTTCCAGATGCACCATGGCAAGATCTAGCTATTGACTTATTAGGACCATTACCAACAGGAGAGAACATACTCGTCGTTGTAGACTATTTTAGTCGCTACTTTGAAGTTGCCATCATGAAATCAGTCACAACAGAGAGAGTGGTCAAAGGATTAGATCCTATCTTCGCAAGATATGGGTATCCAGTCAGTATCACATCAGATAATGGACCTCAATTCATTTCAGAAGAGTTTGAAAACTACCTGTCAGAGAATGGAATTGAACACAGAACAGTGACACCTTTGTGGCCCCAAGCCAATGGAGAAGTAGAAAGACAGAATCGCACACTTCTCAAAGCCATGAAGATCGCACACTCAAAAGGTCAGAACTGGAGAGATGAGTTACCCAAGTTCCTGTTAGCATACCGCAGTACACCACACTCTACTACAGGTGTTAGCCCAGCAGAGTTACTGTTCAACAGGAAGATCAGAACAAAACTACCAGAACTGAGAGAAATCAGCAGACCAGAGACAGAAAGTATCAAAGACAGAGACGCAGAGAAGAAAGAAGCAGGAAAGACATACAGTGATGCAAAGAGACATGCCACTGAAAGCCAAGTATCAGTCGGAGATGAAGTTCTGTTGAAACAGAAACACCAGAACAAGTTCAGCACCACGTTCAAATCAACACCATACAATGTTGTTGAGAAGCACGGTAATCAAGTCGTGATTCAGTCACCATGCAAGACGCGTATCTTCAGAAGAAACATTACGCACACAAGACCCTACATGAGAGAAGAGAAAGATGTCCCAGAAGAGAAGATGCAGGGGAGAGAAGAGCCGCAGTCTGTTGAGACGCCGGTACCCTCCGCAGATGAAGCTACGTCATTGCCGAGTCCTGAAGTCCAGCTCCGCAGATCAACAAGGTCACACAAACCGCCTGAACACTTGAAAGACTATGTGTGTAAATGATAATGACCAAAACACGTTGTAACGTGTCCAGCAAGTTGAAAAACTGTCCGCAAGACTATTTCACAATACTGTGACCATATGTGTGTTATACTTTATTTTGATGCAGAATCACAAGTGGTAGTGTAATTTATGTTTCTTTTATTCCAGATGACAAGAAATGAACACTGACTTTGTTACAAGTTTTATGAAGTCCACAAGAACTTTTCAGTTTAGTTACATATACAGTTTTCACAAAGAGAGTGAAAGACGAGTGAAAGTCAGAAGGAGAAATAACAAAGACTCTAAAGTTTAATTTGAAGAAGGAGGAGGAAAATGAGAGTGAAGTAAAGTTTGAAAGTGTGAGAGAGTAAACGACTAGAATAAACGTTGAGATAATCAGTGAAGTTACTAATTCAAGTTTATAGTTCAAGTTGAAGTTACAGTTTATTGTTAGAAAGTAAAAGCTGCAATGTGGATCCAGTTCAATCAGTTTTATTTTCAAGTGACAGTTTTGATCGCTGGAAGAATTTTAGCGGAGATTATTAGTAATGATTGGTAATCATTATGCTGAAGAAAAGGAGGGATTGTAGTGTCTGTGTATTATAGTACATTTTAGTAGAATATTGATTGTAAGCATTGATTCATGTAAATAGACGTTTTGATGTAAACGAGAGAGAGGCAATACAATATGGCAGCAAGAGACAGCGTTAATGAAGTGTCTGCGTGAATGAATGTGTTCTGCCATGCCTGCTCCACTACACTCAGTCACCCACACAACCCACTATTACACATACTACACACATATACCCCTAGGCCTTGACACATACTGCACTCATATACCTCCAATCTTTGACACACATTACACACATATATCTCGAGGTCTTGACATACACTGCACACTTTTACTAAGGGGTGTGATGTTTGCTAATAAAAGTGACTATTTAAAAAAAAAAAACACGTATTTTTTAAAACAACCATTTTATCAGAACAATACAAAAATATTAATCGCCTAAAGCCTGTCATTGGGCGAAGTTGACTACGTGAAGCATACTTCGCGAAGCTGACCGCACGAAGCTTTAGCACTGAGTTTTCGGTTAAATAAAAAAAGACTTCACCAAGTCATCACGAAGTCGACTTTGGGCTCAATGAAGGACCGGTTTAAGTCTAATGAGCGATTTTACATTATGATCCTGCAATGCAGTTTTTTTCAGTTCCTAAAGGTGTCGGTCCAGCACATTGTGCACGCTATACGTACACCTCAAGCTGATGGGTATCATCATCATCATCATCATCCTCACCATCATGATCATTATCATCGTCAACAACATCATCGTCAACAGCAGCAGCAGCAGCAACATAGTGAGTGAGGTGAATGAAGGAAGCACAGAGCAGTAAACTTACCGCTATCACCTAGACTGCAATCTTTGCATTTGACTCCACGACATCTCAGTGGAAACCTGAACACGCTTCCTGTGTACGACTTGAGGTCTCGGCGTGCCTGCAGGAACCTGGCGAAGGGCTTGTTTTTGTCTTCGTCTGGCAGCCTGTGGGAACGCAAGAAGCGGACGTCCTGGAAGATTCCACAGTAACACTGGTGAGTTCCATAGACAACTGATCTGCTTGGCCGGTGTAACACGAAATTTTTACTCCACGAAAAATTTACTCCGGAGTAAATATTTCGTACGAAATTCTTACTCCGAGTACACTTTTCGTACGAGAAAAGAACTCCCCAAGGCACGAAAAAATTACTTCCTCCACGAAATTTGTACTCCCCATTTCTTTTACTTCCAGTAAAAATCTCGTACGCAAAAAATAATGGGATGCGGGCGAAGGGATAATGCCAATAAGTGATCTCGCGCACACGAATGTCGCGCTACCCTCCTTCCACCCCTTCCACCACCAAGACTAACAGGGGACAAGGGAGTAAACATTTCGTACACCTGGCATGGGAAGTTGAATTGCTCGTGTTGGGGTGAAGTAATTTATTCGTTATTTATTCGTCAGGGGAGTAACATTTTTGTACGAAATGTTTACTCGGAACTCACCTGTCTTGGGGAGTAATTTTCTCGTGAAATGGGGGAGTGCTTTTTTCGTAAAGGGAGTAACTTTTTCGTACGAAATGTTTACTCCGGAGTAACAATCTCGTGGGAGTAATTTTCTCGTGTTACATTCTTGTGTCGAGTTCAATATCGGGTGCCTTTGACCATGAAAACCTCTGAGGTCTGTGCACATAACATTGCAAGGATCAGTCTGTCTTTAGCTCATATCCAGTCTGACCACCAAGCAATATATATGTAGCCATCCCAGCCTAAAGAAGGTTAATGCATTATTACGTATTTTGTGACGGTATGAGTCGGCCGCTTCTAGTTATAGGCTTATAAAGTAACCGGTTTGAATCTGGTTGATAAGTGCTGCCTTTCTACTGGCTCTGTTTGAGAGCAATGGGTGTATGACACGTTGCCTTTTTGTTTTCATCGCACAATAAATCTGTCCGGAAACAAGCTTGGTACATTAATGGTTTTGTTTCTCTCCCAGCACTACAAAACAAGGGAACTAACCGCTTCATAAAGACGCAGGAGCCTTGCCATGTGGAAGTCGAAGAAGTTGGGTTTCAGGTGAGAGAGGAACGCTGACACAGCAGCCGGGGAGCGGCTCAACAGACATACAATGAAGCAGTCCAGCTGTAGCGTCTCGTTCTCTGGTTAGGACAGACACACATACACACAGTGTTTAACGATATACACAAACATTATCACAAGCATTGATTGTATTAGTGTTTCAATCTCTGGTTGGGACAGACACACAGTGTGTTAGAGCATGCAGTTATCCTTGTTCACGACTATACAACGGGGACAAAAACGTATGTGTAACGTGACGTATTTCACAAAGTAGCTTGTGATCTTTAAAAGAAAAAAACATATCGCTGAACATACCGTATCCTATCTGCAATATTCTATGTCAACACTACCTGAAATATTCTATGTCAAGTTAAACTACCTGCAATGTTCCATGTCAAATAAGACTACCTGCAATGTTCTATATCAAAACTGCCTGCAATGTTCTATATCAAATTAAACTACCTGCAATATTCTATGTCAAACTAAACAACCTGCAGTATTCTATGTCAAAACTACCTGCAATATTTCATATCAAAACTACCTGTGATACTCTGTATTAAAACTACCTGTAATACTCTGTATTCCATTTCATGCAGTTTACCGAAACTACGGTTTATGTGAGAGTGCGCATGCGCTAGGCTAGCCATACCCGTATGTGTTATGGCGGCCATGGGCAGCATGTGGGAATTTTCGGCGTAGAAAACTTCATTTTCATCCGGAAATCGACGTAACCTGTTGTGTTTTGTGTGTGAAATTGATTGTTTCTGCTGGACAAAGTAAGTGCTTTATCCTTTATCGTGCCGAGTTCGAAAAAACCGCGAATCGCGATGACAGAGAAACAACTTACAAGTAGAGTTGGAACTCGATTCGTACTCAGAATTGAATGACTTGATCCACGCACCCGAAACGGGTGGAAAGGAAAAACCACAGTCACTCTACCAATCTCGGATTGGGAAAAGATGAAGAGTCAAAATGAGAAAATTTTGAAGTTTCTAACTATGGTGGTAGACAAAGATGGCGACTCGCCCAAAATGAAACAATCGAAAAAGAGAAAACGTGAAGTCAGTGATGACGAACAATCTGTGGAGACGGATGATTTTGATCACCTTCTTGAAGAAATGTGTAAAACTCAAGCATCAGAATCTCGACCCGAGGCTGAACTGAACGACCCCAATGAGAGTGAAATTATGAATGAACTGGAGCAAGATTTTGACATTTCTGAGACTCTTGGGGATGAAGTTGCAGATCGAATTGCAAAACTTGTATCAGTGATGGCAAAGGGTCAGATGACCGAAGAAAAGATGAAGCAAAAAGAAAGAGAGTTTAAACGCCCAAAAAACATTGAGACAGGCGTCCCAAAAGTGAACCCCGAAATCTGGGGTTTGATGGAACACAGTGCCAAAACGTATGACTTAAAATCACAACGTCAACAGAAGTTACTGTACACGGCCAACAATGCCTGGGATGTGTCCCTAAAATTGGGGGTTGCCAGTGAGGAACAGAAAAAGCTGATCAAAACAATTGCTGAGGCAAGTGGGCTGATACTGAAAACAGCGTATGACATGTCACTGGACAGAAGAGCAAAAATACTGTCTGGACAAAATGTGAACAGAAAATACAGAAAACTGGCATCTTCAAACATACCAGTCACTCAGTGGCTATTTGGGGATGATCTCAAGTCAGCGTGTGCTGATATTGACTGTTCAACCAAACTTGGACTTGCCTTTACTCAATCAAGTAGAGGGCAAAAATATTTCCCATCCCGTCAGTATGCACCAAAAAACTCCGATTGGAGAGGAAGAGGAAGGTGGAACTGGAACGGGAAGAGAGGAGCTCAGTTCAGGGGGAGAGGGAGAAGTCAAGGGAGACCATTCTTCTCCGGCACAACGACAAGCAGGCAAGCAGAGTAGACAACAAAGAGGTATGTGAAATAAAGAATGCCACATTTGAATTTGAAGCAGGTAAACTGAAACATTTTGTTCACAATTGGAAGAAATTGACATCTGATTCCTTTATTCTAGATATGGTACAGGGAACAGAAATTCCTTTGAGTGAAGACATTGAGAAGGTGGAAACTCAGCATGAGGCCAAAAATCAAGTTCCTGGTCACTTATTTCAGATAATGGATGCAGAAGTAGAACATCTATTGAGTATGCATGTCATTGAGCCATCAAAACCAGAAGAAGATGAGGTGGTTTCACCTATTTTTCTTGTTGAAAAGCCAGATGGGTCACATCGGCTTATTTTGAACTTGAAAAGATTCAATGAATCCGTTGCGTACGAACATTTTGAAATGGATAACTTGTCAACTGCTACACAAATGATGACTAAAGACTGTTATATGGCCTCAGTTGATCTTAGACACGCTTACTATTCAGTTCCTGTCAAACATCAGTTCAGAAAGTTTCTAAAATTCAGATGGCGTGAACAAATGTTTCAGTATACATGCTTTCCAAATGGTTTGAGTAACTGTCCAAGGTACTTCACAAAGCTGCTAAAACCAGTGTATGCAAAGTTGAGGGCACAAGGTTTTCTGTCTACCTCATACATTGATGATTGTTATTTACAGGCAGACACAGTTGAAGAATGTGAAGTGAATGTCAGTGAGACAGTAAAACTCTTTGAATCTCTTGGTTTCACAATACATACAAGCTGAAGCTGAACAGTGAGAAGACGGAGGCCCTTCTCGTTGGAACACGACAGAAGATTGCTTCCCTCCAGCTGGATGACGCGACTGTTCCATTCTCCCCTGCTGTCAAGAGCCTTGGCGTCTTTCTCGACTCCACTCTCTCCATGCAGACACACATCTCCTTCATCATCAAGACCTGCTTTTTCCACCTACGACGCATCGCCTCCATCCGTCGCTACCTCACCCACGACGCCTGTGTCAAGCTGGTTGTCTCCCTCATCTTCAGTCGTCTGGACTACTGCAACTCCCTTCTGGCTGGCCTCCCCGCCTCATCCATTCATGGCCTACAACGAGTCCAGAACGCCGCTGCCAGGCTGACGTTGAGGAAGACGAAGCGAGACCACATCACCCCCCTACTTCGCTCCTTGCACTGGCTCCCTGTCAACACCCGAATCTCCTACAAACTGTCCACTCTGGTCTACAAGTGTCTCAACGACTCTGCTCCCGAGTACCTTCAATCCTCCCTGGACCTGTACACCCAGCCCTCCGACCGTCCCCTTCGTTCTGCTGCTGACCCTCTCCGCCTCCACATCCCTCGCTCGAAACTCGCATCTGCTGGTCAGCGTGCATTTCCCTCCGCGGGCCCCTCCGTCTGGAACTCCCTGCCGCTTGAGCTTCGCCAGAGCCCCTCTCTTGACGCGTTCAAGAGTAGGTTGAAGACTCAGTTCTTCCCGTAGCTGGCTGCGACTTTCATGCTCGACGTGATGTGTTGTGCCCCAAAAGACATTCTTGTGCTGTGCTCTGTGAGAGGTGTTTTCTTTGTGCTTAATATTATTTTGTTTGGACCTAGCTATTGATGTGTACATTGTTGTTTACCAGGGTTTGCTAGTGTGTGATAGGGTTCGTGTCCGTCTGAAGATGTTAGTTTCTTTGTTAGTCCTGTGTTGACAACTCTTCGACAAGCGCTTAGAACTGTACCCACGGAATACGCGCTATATAAGCTTCATATTGATTGATTGATACATGATGACAAATCTGTTCTCAATCCAAGCAAACGGTTAAAATACCTTGGGTTTTGGTTGAATTCTGAAGATATGACTGTATCACTTCCAGAGCAAAAAAGGCAGAATTTAAAGGCAGCCTGTTACAGACTCAAGGGAAAGAAAAGAATCAGAATCAGAGAACTGGCTCAAGTCATTGGAATGTTGGTTGCCACTTTTCCTGCTAATAGGTGGTTAGACAGTTAGAAAAAGACAAGTCTGATGCCCTTAAAGTAGCAAAAGGAAATTTTGAGTCTTTAGCTGATCTATCTGACAATGCTTGTTTAGAGTTAGATTGGTGGATTGAGAACATTGATGAGTCATACCATACAGTGCAAAATGCATGCCATGACTCTTTCTTTTCTTTCTTTATTTGGTGTTTAACGTCGTTTTCAACCGTTCAAGGTTATATCGCGACGGGGCATGCCATGACATAACAATCCAGACTGATGCTTCTTCCACAGGAGGTTGGGGCGCAGTGTGTGGAGACCTGAAAACAGGGGGACGATGGTCAATGAATGAAAGAGCTTTTCATATCAATGTGCTTGAATTACTGGCAATAGAATATGCACTGAAAAGTTTCAAAGCAAAACTCACAGGGAGACATGTCTTGGTGTTATCAGATAACACTTGTGCTATTGCCTACATAAAGAATATGGGAGGATCACATTCACATGAATGTAATGCGTTGGCTAAAAGAATCTGGATTTGGTGTAAAGATAATTTGATTTGGTTATCTGCTACACATATTCCTGGGAAATGTAACACTGAAGCAAATATGCAGTCACGTCAGTTCAATGATCGTACAGAATGGAAATTGAATGATGTTGTATTTCATAGGCTTAAAGAGACACAGCTGAATCCAGAAATTGATCTCTTTGCCTCAAGGTTGAATTTTCAGGTAAAACCTTTCATGTCATGGGGACATGATCCAGAAGCGTATGCAGTCGATGCATTTGAACACAACTGGTCAAAATGGCTGATATATGCATTTCCCCCTTTCAGTCTGATTCAAAGGGTGCTGATGCAGTGGAGGAGAGACCGGGCAGACGGCATGCTGATTGTTCCCCTGTGGCCAACAGCGGTGTGGTTTCTCCAGCTTCTGCGGTTGTTAGTCCAGGAACCTGTGATTCTTCCGAAAGGGAAACGTCTTCTGACTTTACCACACAGCAATGCAGCACATCCACTTCAGAGAAATCTACGTCTCCTGGCCTGTGTCTTATCAGGCAATCTCTCGAGACACGAGGCCTTCATGGAAAGACTCAAAGCATCATCTGTGCTTCATGGAGAAGTACAACCAAGAAACAATATGCCTGTTATCTTGCGAGATGGCGATCCTTTTGTGCTCAACGGTCAAGTGATCCCTTGCGTCCCTCTGTAAATCTAGTGTTAAGTTTTCTCACTGATCTCTTTGAAGCTGGATTAGGTTACAGTGCAATTAATACTGCCAGAAGTGCACTTTCTTCAGTTATTTTGATGTCAGATAAATCTACAATTGGTACTCATCCTTTGGTTGTGAGATTTTTGAAGGGAGTTTTTGAACTCAGGACACCAATGCCAAGGCATTCCAAGATATGGGATGTTGGTGATGTTTTGAAATACTTTAAGACTCTTCCAGACAATGTTCAGCTTTCATTGAAAGACATAACGCTGAAAGTATCGGCTTTACTTTTGTTGGCATCTGCTCAAAGGGTGCAAACTCTTCATTTGATGAACCTAGAATCTGTTTGTTTTTTAGAGAATAAATGTGTTATTTACATGACAGAAAAGTTGAAACACACAAGACCTGGCTATCATCAGCAAAATTTAGATTTACCAGTATATACTGTGGATGAGCAAGTTTGTGTAGTCAAGTGCTTGAAAGAATACATTGAACGCACAAAGAAACTGAGAGTTGATCAGAGCGGTGTTACAAACCGCCTCATGAACCAGCATCAAGGGACACAATTTCTCGCTGGTTACGGACAGTATTAGCGAGAGCTGGATTGTCAAGTTATACACCACACAGCTTCAGATGTGCAGCGTCATCAGCAATGAAGAGGTCAGGTGTACCTCTTGGTGATATTCTCAAAGCAGCTGGTTGGACCAATGCAAAAACATTCAAACAATTCTATGACAAACCATTGCAGAGTCAGATGAAAAAGAACACAATCTTGAATTACTATGGAAAGAAAAGTGTGTAGACAAGCACTGTTGTGAAAGAAAACTTTATTGATGCAAAAAAGCATTGATGAATTTATTATTTGATGCACAAATGTCACAGAAAAAGGGTGAAATAATGTGTACGGTTGTAAAAGAAAACTTTCTTGATGCAGAAAGCATTAATGGTTTTGTTTTTTGATACGAAAGTGTCATTGATTTTGAAATGTGCAGTAGATTGTTTCGAGTATTCTGAATATACTCATACCTCTGCTACTTTTAGAATTAATAAAGTGATCAGAACAAGAAACATTTATCTTCTAAAATGTGAGTGAATCAATGAATGTTGAAATGGAAGTTTGACAACAACAACTTTGAAGTCTCACATAAACCGTAGTTTCGGTAAACTGCATGAAATGGAATTCAAAACATAAACGAGTACTTACCAAGTCGAAGTTTGTGTAGAATTCCATGATGCAGTTTACAGGAACGGAGGGATATGTGCCCTCCCTCAATAAAACCCACCCTCTGTTTACAACTTAACTTTTGTTGTTGTAAAACTTTGTAGATCATCAAAGAGTATGTGGTTTACGCTTTGATGATCTATGCTGTAAAATATGGCTAGCCTAGCGCATGCGCACTCTCACATATCCCTCCGTTCCTGTAAACTGCATCATGTAATTCTACACAAACTTCGGCTTGGTAAGTACTCGTTTATGTTTTGAATTAAAACTACCTGTAATACTCTGTATCAAAACTACCTGTGATACTCTGTATCAAAACTACCTGTAATACTCTGTATTAAAACTACCTGTAATATTCTGTAGTAAAAGTACCTGTAATACTCTGTATCAAAAGTACCTGTAATACTCTGTATCAAAACTACCTGTAATACTCTGTATTAAAACTACCTGTGATACTCTGTATCAAAACTACCTGTAATACTCTGTATCAAAACTACCTGTAATACTCTGTATCAAAACTACCTGTAATACTCTGTATCAAAACTACCTGTAATACTCTGTATCAAAACTACCTGTAATACTCTGTATCAAAACTACCTGTAATACTCTGTATCAAAACTACCTGTAACACTCTATGTAAAAGCGACATGTACCCTTACACGTCTTAACTCACCAACTACAGTCTGTGAGTACTTGTGTGGTGGAGCGTGGACAAGTTTCTGGCGGCGTTTCATCGTCATCAAAAAATTATCAATCTTGGATTCCTGTTTATCTGAACAACACATGACGAACAACAATAGGGGATTCCTGGTTATCGGCACAACACACAACGAACAACATTAGGGGATTCCTGCTTATCTGAACAACACATGACAAACAACAATATATGATTCCTGTTTATCTGAACAACACATGACGAACAACAATATTAGATTCCTTGTTGTCTGAACAATATAATCATGACAAACAACAATATATGATTCCTGTTTATCTGAACAACACATGACGAACAACAATATTAGATTCCTTGTTATTTGAACAACACACGACGAACAATATATGATTCCTGGTTATCTGAACAACTCAATCATGACGAACAACAATATAGGATTCCTTGTTATCAGAACAACTCACAACGAACAATATATGATTCCTGGTTATCTGAACAACTCAATCATGACGAACAACAATATATGATTCCTTGTTATCTGAACAACACAATCATGACGAACAACAATATATGATTCCTTGTTATCTGAACAACTCACAACGAACAACAATATATGATTCCTCGTTATCTGAACAACTCAATCATGACGAACAACAGTATGGGATTCCTGGTTATCTGAACAACTCAATCATGACGAACAACAATATGGAATTCCTGGTTATCTGAACAACTCAATCATGACGAACAACAATATAGGATTCCTGGTTATCTGAACAACTCAATCATGACAAACAACAATATAGGATTCCTGGTTATCTGAACAACACATGACTAACAACAATATTAGATTCCTTGTTGTCTGAACAATATAATCATGACAAACAACAATATAGGATTCCTGGTTATCTGAACAACACAACGAACAACAATATAGGATTCCTTGTTATCTGAACAACATAATCATGATGAACAACAATATGGGATTTCTGGTTATCTGAACAACATAATCATGACGAACAACAATATAGGATTCCTTGTTATCTGAACAACACACGACGAACAACAATATAGGATTCCTGGTTATCTGAACAACTCAATCATGACGAACAACAATATAAGATTCCTGGTTATCTGAACAACTCAATCATGACGAACAACAATATAGGATTCCTGGTTATCTGAACAACTCAATCATGACGAACAACAATATAGGATTCCTGGTTATCTGAACAACTCAATCATGACGAACAACAATATAGGATTCCTGGTTATCTGAACAACACAATCATGACGAACAACAATATGGGATTGCTTGCTATCTAAACAACTCAATCATGACAAACAACAATATAGGATTCCTTGTTATCTGACCAACACACGACGAACAACAATGTACTATTCCTGGTTATCTGAACAACTCAATCATGACGAACAACAATATAGGATTCCTGGTTATCTGAACAACACAATCATGACGAACAACAATATAGGATTCCTGGTTATCTGAACAACACACGACAAACAACAATATATGATTCCTTGTTATCTGAACAACACACGACGAACAACAACATAGGATTCCTGGTTATCTGAACAACACATGACGAACAACAATTATAGGATTCCTTGTTATCTGAACAACACATGACGAACAACACTATAGGATTCCTGGTTATCTGAACAACACAATCATGACGAAAAACAATATAGGATTCCTTGTTATCTGAACAACACAATCATGACGAACAACAATATAGGATTCCTTGTTATCTGAACAACACATGACGAACAACAATATAGGATTCCTGGTTATCTGAACAACACAATCATGACGAACAGCAATATAGGATTCCTTGTTATCTGAACAACTCAATCATGACGAACAACAATATAGGATTCTTTGTTATCTGAACAACACATGACGAACAACAATATAGGATTCCTTGTTATCTGAACAACACAATCATGACGAACAACAATATAGGATTCTTTGTTATCTGAACAACACACGACGAACAACAATATAGGATTCCTTGTTATCTGAACAACACACGACGAACAACAATATAGGATTCCTTGTTATCTGAACAACACATGACGAACAACAATATAGGATTCCTTGTTATCTGAACAACACAACGAACAACAATATAGGATTCCTTGTTATCTGAACAACATAATCATGATGAACAACAATATGGGATTTCTGGTTATCTGAACAACATAATCATGACGAACAACAATATAGGATTCCTTGTTATCTGAACAACTCAATCATGACGAACAACAATATAGGATTCTTTGTTATATGAACAACACATGACGAACAACAATATTAGATTCCTTGTTGTCTGAACAATATAATCATGACAAACAACAATATATGATTCCTGGTTATCTGAACAACACATGACGAACAACAATATAGGATTCCTTGTTATCTGAACAACACATGACGAACAACAATATAGGATTCCTTGTTGTCTAAACAATATAATCATGACAAACAACAATATAGGATTCTTGGTTATCTGAACAGCACATGACAAACAACAATATAGGATTCCTTGCTATCTGAACAACACATGACGAACAACAATATAGGATTCCTGGTTATTTGAACAACACAACGAACAACAATATAGGATTCCTGGTTATCTGAACAACACAACGAACAACAATAAATTATAGGATTCCTTGTTATCTGAACAACACAACGAACAACAATATAGGATTCCTTGTTATCTGAACAACATAATCATGATGAACAACAATATGGGATTCCTTGTTATCTAAACAACACATGACGAACAACAATATAGGAATCCTGGTTATCTGAACAACACAATCATGACGAACAGCAATATAGGATTCCTTGTTATCTGAACAACTCAATCATGACGAACAACAATATAGGATTCTTTGTTATCTGAACAACACATGACAAACAACAATATATGATTCCTGTTTATCTGAACAACACATGACGAACAACAATATTAGATTCCTTGTTGTCTGAACAATATAATCATGACAAACAACAATATAGGATTCCTGGTTATCTGAACAACACATGACGAACAACAATATTAGATTCCTTGTTGTCTGAACAATATAATCATGACAAACAACAATATATGATTCCTGTTTATCTGAACAACACATGACGAACAACAATATTAGATTCCTTGTTGTCTGAACAATATAATCATGACAAACAACAATATAGGATTCCTGGTTATCTGAACAACTCACAACGAAGAACAATATGGGATTCCTGGTTATCTGAAAAACACATGACGAACAACAATATAGGATTCATTGTTATCTGAACAACACAACCATGACGAACAACAATATAGGATTCCTGGTTATCTAAACAACACACGACGAACAACAATATAGGATTCCTTGTTATCTGAACAACACACGACGAACAACAATATAGGATTCCTGGTTATCTGAACAACTCAATCATGACGAACAACAATATATGATTCCTGGTTATCTGAACAACACAATCATGACGAACAACAATATAGGATTCCTGGTTATCTGAACAACACACGACGAACAACAATATAGGATTCCTGGTTATCTGAACAACTCAATCATGACGAACAACAATATATGATTCCTGTTTATCTGAACAACACATGACGAACAACAATTATAGGATTCCTTGTTATCTGAACAACACATGACGAACAACAATATAGGATTCCTTGTTATCTGAACAACACATGACGAACAACAATATAGGATTCCTGGTTATCTGAACAACACAACGAACAACAATTATAGGATTCCTTGTTATCTGAACAACACATGACGAACAACAATATATGATTCCTGGTTATCTGAACAACACATGACGAACAACAATATGGGATTCTTGGTTATCTGAACAACACATGACGAACAACAATATATGATTCCTTGCTATCTGAACAACACATGACGAACAACAATATAGGATTCCTGGTTATCTGAACAACTCAATCATGACGAACAACAATATAGGATTCCTTGTTATCGGAACAACACACGACGAACAACAATGTACTATTCCTGGTTATCTGAACAACACATGACGAACAACAATATATGATTCCTGGTTATCTGAACAACTCACAAGGAAGAACAATATGGGATTCTTGGTTATCTGAACAACTCAATCATGACGAACAACAATATAGGATTCATGGTTGTCTGAACAACACAATCATAACGAACAACAATATAGGATTCCTGGTTATCTGAACAACTCACAACGAACAACAATATAGGATTCCTGGTTATCTGAACAACTCAATCATGACGAACAACAATATAGGATTCCTGGTTATCTGAACAACTCAATCATGACGAACAACAATATGGGATTCCTGGTTATCTGAACAACTCAATCATGACGAACAACAATATAGGATTCCTTGTTATCTGAGCAACACACGACGAACAACAATATAGGATTCCTTGTTATCTGAACAACACACGACGAACAACAATATAGGATTCCTGGTTATCTGAACAACTCAATCATGACGAACAACAATATATGATTCCTGGTTATCTGAACAACTCAATCATGACGAACAACAATAGATGATTCCTGGTTATCTGAACAACACACGACGAACAACAATATAGGATTCCTGGTTATCTGAACACACGACGAACAACAATATAGGATTCCTGGTTATCTGAACAACACAATCATGACGAAAAACAATATAGGATTCCTTGTTATCTGAACAACACATGACGAACAACAATATAGGATTCCTTGTAATCTGAACAACACACGACGAACAACAATATAGGATTCCTTGTTATCTAAACAACTCAATCATGACGAACAACAATATAGGATTCATTGTTATCTGAACAACACATGACGAACAACAATATTAGATTCCTTGTTGTCTGAACAATATAATCATGACAAACAACAATATATGATTCCTGTTTATCTGAACAACACATGACGAACAACAATATGGGATTCCTGGTTATCTGAACAACACATGACGAACAACAATATAGGATTCCTTGTTATCTGAACAACACATGACGAACAACAATATAGGATTCCCTGTTATCTGAACAACGCAATCATGACGAACAACAATATGGGATTCTTGGTTATCTGAACAACACATGACGAACAACAATATATGATTCCTGGTTATCTGAACAACTCACAACGAAGAACAATATGGGATTCTTGGTTATCTGAAAAACACAATCATGACGAACAAGAATATAGGATTCCTGGTTATCTGAACAACTCACAACGAACAACAATATAGGATTCCGGGTTATCTGAACAACTCAATCATGACGAACAACAATAGAGGATTCCTTGTTATCTGAACAACACAATCATGACGAACAACAATAGAGAATTCCTTGTTATCTGAACAACACACGACGAACAACAATGTACTATTCCTGGTTATCTGAACAACTCAATCATGACGAACAACAATATAGGATTCCTGGTTATCTGAACAACACAATCATGACAAACAACAATATAGGATTCCTGGTTATCTGAACAACACATGACAAACAACAATATATGATTCCTGTTTATCTGAACAACACATGACGAACAACAATATTAGATTCCTTGTTATCTGAACAACACATGACTAACAACAATATTATATTCCTTGTTGTCTGAACAACACAATAATGACAAACAACAATATAGGATTCCTGGTTATCTGAACAACACATGACGAACAACAATATTAGATTCCTTGTTATCTGAACAACTCAATAATGACGAACAACAATATAGGATTCCTTGTTGTCTGAACAACACAATAATGACAAACAACAATATAGGATTCCTGGTTATCTGAACAACACATGACGAACAACAATATTAGATTCCTTGTTATCTGAACAACACATGACGAACAACAATATTAGATTCCTTGTTGTCTGAACAACACATGACGAACAACAATATAGGATTCCTGGTTATCTGAACAACACAATCATGACGAAAAACAATATAGGATTCCTTGTTATCTGAACAACACACGACGAACAACAATATAGGATTCCTTGTTATCTGAACAACTCAATCATGACGAACAACAATATAGGATTCCTTGTTATCTGAACAACACAATCATGACGAACAACAATATAGGATTCCTTGTTATCTGAACAACACATGACGAACAACAATATAGAATTCCTGGTTATCTGAACAACACAATCATGACGAACAGCAATATAGGATTCCTTGTTATCTGAACAACTCAATCATGACGAACAACAATATAGGATTCTTTGTTATCTGAACAACACATGACGAACAACAATATAGGATTCCTTGTTATCTGAACAACACAATCATGACGAACAACAATATAGGATTCTTTGTTATCTGAACAACACACGACGAACAACAATATAGGATTCATTGTTATCTGAACAACACACGACGAACAACAATATAGGATTCCTTGTTATCTGAACAACACATGACGAACAACAATATAGGATTCCTTGTTATCTGAACAACACACGACGAACAACAATATAGGATTCCTTGTTATCTGAACAACACAATCATGACGAACAACAATATAGGATTCCTTGTTATCTGAACAACACAATAATGACAAACAACAATATAGGATTCCTGGTTATCTGAACAACACATGACGAACAACAATATTAGATTCCTTGTTATCTGAACAACACATGACGAACAACAATATTAGATTCCTTGTTGTCTGAACAATATAATCATGACAAACAACAATATATGATTCCTGTTTATCTGAACAACACATGACGAACAACAATTATAGGATTCCTTGTTATCTGAACAACACATGACGAACAACAATATTAGATTCCTTGTTGTCTGAACAATATAATCATGACAAACAACAATATAGGATTCCTGGTTATCTGAACAACACATGACGAACAACAATATTAGATTCCTTGTTGTCTGAACAACACACGACGAACAACAATATAGGATTCCTTGTTATCTGAACAACACATGACGAACAACAATATAGGATTCCTTGTTATCTGAACAACACACGACGAACAACAATGTAGGATTCCTTGTTATCTGAACAACACAATCATGACGAACAACAATATAGGATTCCTTGTTATCTGAACAACACAATCATGACGAACAACAATATAGGATTCCTTGTTATCTGAACAACACATGACGAACAGCAATATAGGAATCCTGGTTATCTGAACAACACAATCATGACGAACAGCAATGTAGGATTCCTTGTTATCTGAACAACTCAATCATGACGAACAACAATATTAGATTCCTTGTTGTCTGAACAATATAATCATGACAAACAACAATATATGATTCCTGTTTATCTGAACAACACATGACGAACAACAATATTAGATTCCTTGTTGTCTGAACAATATAATCATGACAAACAACAATATATGATTCCTGTTTATCTGAACAACACATGACTAACACCAATATTAGATTCCTTGTTGTCTGAACAATATAATCATGACAAACAACAATATAGGATTCCTGGTTATCTGAACAACACATGACGAACAACAATATGGGATTCTTGGTTATCTGAACAACACATGACGAACAACAATATAGGATTCCTGGTTATCTGAACAACTCACAACGAAGAACAATATGGGATTCCTGGTTATCTGAACAACTCAATCATGACGAACAACAATATAGGATTCCTTGTTATCTGAACAACACAACCATGACGAACAACAATATAGGATTCCTGGTTATCTGAACAACACACGACGAACAACAATATAGGATTCCTTGTTATCTGAACAACACACGACGAACAACAATATAGGATTCCTGGTTATCTGAACAACTCAATCATGACGAACAACAATATATGATTCCTGGTTATCTGAACAACACAATCATGACGAACAACAATATAGGATTCCTGGTTATCTGAACAACACACGACGAACAACAATATAGGATTCCTGGTTATCTGAACAACTCAATCATGACGAACAACAATATATGATTCCTGTTTATCTGAACAACACATGACGAACAACAATTATAGGATTCCTTGTTATCTGAACAACACATGACGAACAACAATATAGGATTCCTTGTTATCTGAACAACACATGACGAACAACAATATAGGATTCCTGGTTATCTGAACAACACATGACGAACAACAATTATAGGATTCCTTGTTATCTGAACAACACATGACGAACAACAATATATGATTCCTGGTTATCTGAACAACACAATCATGACGAAAAACAATATGGGATTCCTGGTTATCTGAACAACACATGACGAACAACAATTATAGGATTCCTTGTTATCTGAACAACACATGACGAACAACAATATAGGATTCCTGGTTATCTGAACAACTCAATCATGACGAACAACAATATAGGATTCCTTGTTATCGGAACAACACACGACGAACAACAATGTACTATTCCTGGTTATCTGAACAACTCAATCATGACGAACAACAATATAGGATTCCTGGTTATCTGAACAACTCACAACGAACAACAATATAGGATTCCTGGTTATCTGAACAACTCAATCATGACGAACAACAATATAGGATTCCTGGTTATCTGAACAACACAACGAACAACAATATAGGATTCCTGGTTATCTGAACAACACAACGAACAACAATATAGGATTCCTGGTTATCTGAACAACACAATCATGACGAACAACAATATAGGATTCCTTGTTATCTGAACAACTCAATCATGACGAACAACAATATGGGATTCCTGGTTATCTGAACAACTCAATCATGACGAACAACAATATAGGATTCCTTGTTATCTGAGCAACACACGACGAACAACAATATAGGATTCCTTGTTATCTGAACAACACACGACGAACAACAATATAGGATTCCTGGTTATCTGAACAACTCAATCATGACGAACAACAATATATGATTCCTGGTTATCTGAACAACTCAATCATGACGAACAACAATATAGGATTCCTGGTTATCTGAACAACACATGACTAACAACAATATTAGATTCCTTGTTGTCTGAACAATATAATCATGACAAACAACAATATAGGATTCCTGGTTATCTGAACAACACATGACTAACAACAATATATGATTCCTGGTTATCTGAACAACACAATCATGACAAACAACAATATAGGATTCCTGGTTATCTGAACAACACATGACGAACAACAATTATAGGATTCCTTGTTATCTGAACAACACATGACGAACAACAATATATGATTCCTTGCTATCTGAACAACACATGACGAACAACAATATATGATTCCTGGTTATCTGAACAACTCACAACGAAGAACAATATGGGATTCTTGGTTATCTGAACAACACATGACGAACAACAATATATGATTCCTGGTTATCTGAACAACTCACAAGGAAGAACAATATGGGATTCTTGGTTATCTGAACAGCACATGACAAACAACAATATAGGATTCCTTGCTATCTGAACAACACATGACGAACAACAATATAGGATTCCTGGTTATCTGAACAACTCAATCATGACGAACAACAATATAGGATTCCTTGTTATCGGAACAACACACGACGAACAACAATGTACTATTCCTGGTTATCTGAACAACTCAATCATGACGAACAACAATATAGGATTCCTGGTTATTTGAACAACACAACGAACAACAATATAGGATTCCTGGTTATCTGAACAACACAACGAACAACAATATAGGATTCCTGGTTATCTGAACAACACAACGAACAACAATATAGGATTCCTGGTTATCTGAACAACACAACGAACAACAATATAGGATTCCTGGTTATTTGAACAACTCAATCATGACGAACAACAATATAGGATTCCTTGTTATCTGAACAACTCAATCATGACGAACAACAATATGGGATTCCTGGTTATCTGAACAACTCAATCATGACGAACAACAATATAGGATTCCTTGTTATCTGAGCAACACACGACGAACAACAATATAGGATTCCTTGTTATCTGAACAACACACGACGAACAACAATATAGGATTCCTGGTTATCTGAACAACTCAATCATGACGAACAACAATATATGATTCCTGGTTATCTGAACAACTCAATCATGACGAACAACAATATATGATTCCTGGTTATCTGAACAACACAACGAACAACAATATAGGATTCCTGGTTATTTGAACAACACAACGAACAACAATATAGGATTCCTGGTTATCTGAACAACACAATCATGACGAAAAACAATATAGGATTCCTTGTTATCTGAACAACACATGACGAACAACAATATAGGATTCCTTGTAATCTGAACAACACACGACGAACAACAATATAGGATTCCTTGTTATCTAAACAACTCAATCATGACGAACAACAATATAGGATTCCTGGTTATCTGAACAACACATGACTAACAACAATATTATATTCCTTGTTGTCTGAACAACACAATCATGACAAACAACAATATAGGATTCCTGGTTATCTGAACAACACATGACGAACAACAATATTAGATTCCTTGTTATCTGAACAACACATGACGAACAACAATATTAGATTCCTTGTTGTCTGAACAACACATGACGAACAAAAATATAGGATTCCCTGTTATCTGAACAACGCAATCATGACGAACAACAATATAGGATTCCTTGTTATCTGAACAACACACGACGAACAACAATATAGGATTCCTGGTTATCTGAACAACTCACAACGAACAACAATATTGGATTCCTTGTTATCTGAACAACACAATCATGACGAACAAGAATATAGGATTCCTGGTAATCTGAACAACTCACAACGAACAACAATATAGGATTCCGGGTTATCTGAACAACTCAATCATGACGAACAACAATAGAGGATTCCTTGTTATCTGAACAACACAATCATGACGAACAACAATAGAGGATTCCTTGTTATCTGAACAACACACGACGAACAACAATATAGGATTCCTTGTTATCTGAACAACACAATCATGACGAACAACAATATAGGATTCCTTGTTATCTGAACAACACACGACGAACAACAATATATGATTCCTGGTTATCTGAACAACTCAATCATGACGAACAACAATATAGGATTCCTTGTTACCTGAACAACACAATCATGACGAACAACAATATAGGATTCCTTGTTATCTGAACAACACATGACGAACAACAACATAGGATTCCTTGTTATCTGAACAACACACGACGAACAACAATATATGATTCCTGGTTATCTGAACAACACAATCATGACGAACAACAATATAGGATTCCTGGTTATCTGAACAACACACGACGAACAACAATATAGGATTCCTGGTTATCTGAACAACTCAATCATGACGAACAACAACATAGGATTCCTGGTTATCTGAACAACACACGACGAACAACAATATAGGATTCCTTGTTATCTGAACAACTCAATCATGACGAACAACAATATGGGATTCCTTGTTTTCTCAACAACTCAATCATGACGAACAACAATATAGGATTCCTTGTTATCTGAACAACACACGACGAACAACAATATAGGATTCCTGGTTATCTGAACAACTCAATCATGACGAACAACAATATAGGATTCCTTGCTATCTGAACAACACATGACGAACAACAATATAGGATTCCTGGTTATCTGAACAACTCACAACGAAGAACAATATGGGATTCCTGGTTATCTGAAAAACACATGACGAACAACAATATAGGATTCCTTGTTATCTGAACAACACAATCCTGACGAACAACAATACAGGATTCCTTGTTATCTGAACAACACAACGAACAACAATAAATTATAGGATTCCTTGTTATCTGAACAACACACGACGAACAACAATTTAGGATTCCTGGTTATCTGAACAACACACGACGAACAACAATATAGGATTCCTTGTTATCTGAACAACACACGACGAACAACAATATAGGATTCCTGGTTATCTGAACAACACAATCATGACGAACAACAATATAGGATTCCTTGTTATCTGAACAACACACGACGAACAACAACATAGGATTCCTGGTTATCTGAACAACACAATCATGACGAACAGCAATATAGGATTCCTGGTTATCTGAACAACTCAATCATGACGAACAACAATATAGGATTCTTTATTATCTAAACAACACAATCATGACGAACAACAATATAGGATTCCTTGTTATCTGAACAACACAATCATGACGGACAACAATATAGGATTCCTTGTTATCTGAACAACACAATCATGACGAACAACAATATAGGATTCCTTGTTATCTGAACAACACACGACGAACAACAATATAGGATTCCTTGTTATCTGAACAACACAATCATGACGAACAACAATATAGGATTCCTTGTTATCTGAACAACACACAACGAACAACAATATAGGATTCCTGGTTATCTGAACAACACAATCATGACGAACATCAATATAGGATTCCTTGTTATCTGAACAACACAATCATGACGAACAACAATATAGGATGCCTGGTTATCTGAACAACTTAATCATGACGAACAACAATATAGGATTCCTTGTTATCGGAACAACACACGACGAACAACAATGTACTATTCCTGGTTATCTGAACAACTCAATCATGACAAACAACAATATAGGATTCCTGGTTATCTGAACAACACATGACTAACAACAATATTAGATTCCTTGTTGTCTGAACAATATAATCATGACAAACAACAATATAGGATTCCTGGTTATCTGAACAACACATGACTAACAACAATATTAGATTCCTTGTTGTCTGAACAACACAATCATGACAAACAACAATATAGGATTCCTGGTTATCTGAACAACACAATAATGACAAACAACAATATAGGATTCCTGGTTATCTGAACAACACATGACTAACAACAATATTATATTCCTTGTTGTCTGAACAACACAATAATGACAAACAACAATATAGGATTCCTGGTTATCTGAACAACACAATCATGACGAACAACAATATAGGATTCCTGGTTATCTGAACAACACACGACGAACAACAATATAGGATTCCTGGTTATCAGAACAACTCAATCATGACGAACAACAATATAGGATTCCTTGTTATCTGAACAACACACGACGAACAACAATATAGGATTCCTGGTTATCTGAACAACTCAATCATGACGAACAACAATATAGGATTCCTTGTTATCTGAGCAACACATGACGAACAACAATATAGGATTCCTTGTTATCTGAACAACACACGACGAACAACAATATAGGATTCCTGGTTATCTGAACAACTCAATCATGACGAACAACAATATAGGATTCCTGGTTATTTGAACAACACAACGAACAACAATATAGGATTCCTGGTTATCTGAACAACACAACGAACAACAATAAATTATAGGATTCCTTGTTATCTGAACAACACAATCATGACGAAAAACAATATAGGATTCCTTGTTATCTGAACAACACATGACGAACAACTATATAGGATTCCTTGTTATCTGAACAACACATGACGAACAACAATATATGATTCCTGGTTATCTGAACAACACATGACGAACAACAATATGGGATTCCTTGTTATCTGAACAACTCAATCATGACGAACAACAATATAGGATTCTTTGTTATCTGAACAACTCAATCATGACGAACAACAATATAGGATTCCTTGTTATCGGAACAACACACGACGAACAACAATGTACTATTCCTGGTTATCTGAACAACTCAATCATGACGAACAACAATATATGATTCCTGGTTATCTGAACAACTCACAAGGAAGAACAATATGGGATTCTTGGTTATCTGAACAACTCAATCATGACGAACAACAATATAGGATTCCTGGTTATCTGAACAACACAACGAACAACAATATAGGATTCCTGGTTATCTGAACAACACAACGAACAACAATATAGGATTCCTGGTTATCTGAACAACTCAATCATGACGAACAACAATATAGGATTCCTTGTTATCTGAACAACACAATCATGACGAACAACAATATCGGATTCCTTGTTATCTGAACAACACAACGAACAACAATATAGGATTCCTTGTTATCTGAACAACATAATCATGATGAACAACAATATGGGATTCTTTGTTATCTGAGCAACACATGACGAACAACAATATAGGATTCCTTGTTATCTGAACAACACACGACGAACAACAATATAGGATTCCTGGTTATCTGAACAACTCAATCATGACGAACAACAATATATGATTCCTGGTTATCTGAACAACACAATCATGACGAACAACAATATAGGATTCCTTGTTATCTGAACAACACACGACGAACAACAATATATGATTCCTCGTTATCTGAACACACGACGAACAACAATATAGGATGCCTTGTTGTCTGAACAACACAATCATGACGAAAAACAATATAGGATTCCTTGTTATCTGAACAACACATGACGAACAACAATATAGGATTCCTTGTTATCTGAACAACACATGACGAACAGCAATATAGGATTCCTTGTAATCTGAACAACACAATCATGACGAACAACAATATAGGATTCCTTGTTATCTAAACAACTCAATCATGACGAACAACAATATAGGATTCCTTGTTATCTGAACAACACAATCATGACGAACAGCAATATAGGATTCCTTGTTATCTGAACAACACACGACGAACAACAATATAGGATTCCTGGTTATCTGAACAACACAATCATGACGAACAACAATATAGGATTCCTTGTTATCTGAACAACACACGACGAACAACAATATGGGATTCCTGGTTATCTGAACAACTCAATCATGACGAACAACAATATAGGATTCCTTGTTGTCTGAACAATATAATCATGACAAACAACAATATAGGATTCCTGGTTATCTGAACAACACATGACGAACAACAATATTAGATTCCTTGTTGTCTGAACAATATAATCATGACAAACAACAATATAGGATTCCTGTTTATCTGAACAACACATGACGAACAACAATATATGATTCCTGGTTATCTGAACAACACATGACGAACAACAATATTAGATTCCTTGTTGTCTGAACAATATAATCATGACAAACAACAATATATGATTCCTGTTTATCTGAACAACACATGACGAACAACAATATTAGATTCCTTGTTGTCTGAACAATATAATCATGACAAACAACAATATATGATTCCTGTTTATCTGAACAACACAATCATGACGAACAACAATATAGGATTCCTTGTTATCTGAACAACTCAATCATGACAAACAACAATATAGGATTCCTGGTTATCTGAACAACACATGACTAACAACAATATTAGATTCCTTGTTGTCTGAACAATATAATCATGACAAACAACAATATAGGATTCCTGGTTATCTGAACAACACATGACTAACAACAATATTAGATTCCTTGTTATCTGAACAACACAATCATGACGAACAGCAATATAGGATTCCTTGTTGTCTGAACAACACAATCATGACAAACAACAATATAGGATTCCTGGTTATCTGAACAACACATGACGAACAACAATTATAGGATTCCTTGTTATCTGAACAACACAATCATGACGAACAACAATATAGGATTCCTTGTTATCTGAACAACACACGACGAACAACAATATAGGATTCCTTGTTATCTGAACAACACACGACGAACAACAATATAGGATTCCTTGTTATCTGAACAACACAATCATGACGAACAACAATATAGGATTCCTTGTTATCTGAACAACACACGACGAACAACAATATAGGATTCCTTGTTATCTGAACAACTCAATCATGACGAACAACAATATAGGATTCCTTGTTATCTGAACAACACACGACGAACAACAATATAGGATTCCTTGTTATCTGAACAACACACGACGAACAACAATATAGGATTCCTTGTTATCTGAACAACTCAATCATGACGAACAACAATATAGGATTCCTTGTTATCTGAACAACTCAATCATGACGAACAGCAATATAGGATTCCTTGTTATCTGAACAACACAATCATGACGAACAACAATATAGGATTCCTTGTTATCTGAACAACACAATCATGACGAACAGCAATATAGGATTCCTGGTTATCTGAACAACACACGACGAACAACAATATATGATTCCTTGTTATCTGAACAACTCAATCATGACGAACAACAATATAGGATTCCTGGTTATCTGAACAACTCAATCATGACGAACAACAATATAGGATTCCTTGTTATCTGAACAACTCAATCATGACGAACAACAATATAGGATTCCTTGTTATCTGAACAACACACGACGAACAACAATATAGGATTCCTGGTTATCTGAACAACACAATCATGACGAACAACAATATAGGATTCCTTGTTATCTGAACAACACACGACGAACAACAATATAGGATTCCTGGTTATCTGAACAACACAATCATGACGAACAACAATATAGGATTCCTTGTTATCTGAACAACACACGACGAACAACAATATGGGATTCCTGGTTATCTGAACAACTCAATCATGACGAACAACAATATAGGATTCCTTGTTATCTGAACAGCACATGACAAACAACAATATAGGATTCCTTGCTATCTGAACAACACATGACGAACAACAATATAGGATTCCTGGTTATCTGAACAACTCACAACGAAGAACAATATGGGATTCCTGGTTATCTGAAAAACACATGACGAACAACAATATAGGATTCATTGTTATCTGAACAGCACATGACGAACAACAATATAGGATTCCTGGTTATCTGAACAACACAACGAACAACAATATAGGATTCCTGGTTATCTGAACAACACAACGAACAACAATATAGGATTCCTGGTTATTTGAACAACACAACGAACAACAATATAGGATTCCTGGTTATCTGAACAACACAACGAACAACAATAAATTATAGGATTCCTTGTTATCTGAACAACTCAATCATGACGAACAACAATATAGGATTCCTGGTTATCTGAACAACTCAATCATGACGAACAACAATATAGGATTCATGGTTATCTGAACAACACATGACGAACAACAATATAGGATTCCTTGTTATCTGAACAACACACGACGAACAACAATATAGAATTCCTGGTTATCTGAACAACTCAATCATGACGAACAACAGTATAGGATTCCTGGTTATCTGAACAACACAACGAACAACAATATAGGATTCCTGGTTATCTGAACAACACAACGAACAACAATATAGGATTCCTGGTTATTTGAACAACACAACGAACAACAATATTAGATTCCTTGTTGTCTGAACAACATAATCATGACAAACAACAATATAGGATTCCTGGTTATCTGAACAACACATGACGAACAACAATATAGGATTCCTTGTTATCTGAACAACATAATCATGATGAACAACAATATGGGATTTCTGGTTATCTGAACAACACAACGAACAACAATAAATTATAGGATTCCTTGTTATCTGAACAACACAACGAACAACAATATAGGATTCCTTGTTATCTGAACAACATAATCATGATGAACAACAATATGGGATTTCTGGTTATCTGAACAACATAATCATGACGAACAACAATATAGGATTCCTTGTTATCTGAACAACACAAGGAAAAACAATATTGGATTATTGGTTATGTGAACAACACATTACAAACAACACATGACAGCGGACATTGACCGATTTGATAATTTTGGCCACAAAGGATTGTATTTTCGTAGATGAACTTAAAACGTTGCTTAATATGACCTGTTTAGAACTTCTGTAGAAGTTTGATCGAATCCTAATCACTCAACCGGTCTACCTTCACAGGCGTGTGATAAGTGCGCGGTTGTATAGTTTCGTGAAAATCATTCTATTCTGTTTACACTTCATGTCAGTTTCCCTGTTTTTGGACTAAAGTCAATGTTACAGTTATGTTGTTATTCTGTTCATGTTTTGGTATTGGTAAGGACATTAATTTTTTATTTCGTCGAATTCAGTCGCAGACAAACTTTTGCACCCATGTTCCAACGTTAAATACTGTATGAAGTTCGGTTTTCTGGGGCAAAACAGTGTATGAAACCGCATTATGTTCTTTAAATTGATGGTATGTGTGCATTTGGTTGCGTGTAATCTGTTTATAAAATGAAATATTTTCGGATTGCAAACTTTTGTCGATACAGTCGAGCGTATAGAAATCTGAAAGGGGAACTACTGGTGTCGCTTGACAAAGTATGAGAGTTACTTGCCTTGGGAATTTGTTTGTGCTGAACGTTTGTGCACGGCAGATCTGGATTCAGAAAACAGCCAAACTTATGGATTTTATATTGAGACTAGTAATACCCGTGCTCCGCACGGGATTTTTTCTTCTTCATTAATTACAGAGTTAATTATGAATAAGCAACAACAAAAACGTGTTCAATGTGCAATGGCACGCGCGTAAAGAACAAAATGCCATACATTTATTGGGAGAGATAAAAAAAAAAAAAGGGCACAGAGGTGGATTGGCTATGACTTGTGCAGTGACAACAGTAACATATTAAATTTAGAAGTAATTGCGACAAATTTACCCCAAAAAAGCGCTAGCACACACAGAACAAAATGTGATAAAACATCAAACCTAAGAAAAACAGCGTTCAATGTGCAATGAACTGCAAACCATTTACACAGCAGCAAACATGTGACGCTTTCTGAAATTTCGGTCAATGTAGCGATATTTTCTTTTTACCAGGCTCGGCGCTTGAATACACTTTCTTTCTTTTCTTGCGTAGCTGCTCACCATTAGTAATGCAAGAATCTACAGCTTGGTGAAGGCAGACAGTTACGAAGGAAAGGCTAAATGCGGCAAAACTAAAAAAAGTGGCTATATTAACCGAAATCTCAGAAAATATGACACATGGGAGTGAAACAAACACATAAACACAGCATTAAATGAGCAAATAGTGTGCACAGTAAAAAAAAAAGTTTTACACATATAAAAATTTACATGGTTGCCCATATGGTCTTTGTTGATGTTCTTTGTCTCGTGACGTTATCAATATGTCGCAAAATGATTCCACAAAATTCAAAACAGGGATCAGATTTTACCCGCAACTACTGACTCGAGCAAACAGTGTGCACAGTACAAAAAAGTTTTACACATCAGCAAATAGGAATGAAAATGTAACCCAGTGGTAAATTTACAGTGGGTTCTGTGAACAATAACAAATAGTAATGCACGGGATTTTTTCTTCTTCATTAATTACAGAGTTAATTATGAATAAGCAACAACAAAAACATGTTCAATGTGCAATGGCACGCGCGTAAAGAACAAAATGCCATACATTTATTGGGAGAGATAAAAAAAAAGGGCACAGTGGTGGATTGGCCATGACTTGTGCAGTGACAACAGTAACATATTAAATTTAGAAGTAATTGCGACAAATTTACCCCAAAAAAGCGCTAGCACACACAGAACAAAATGTGATAAAACATCAAACCTAAGAAAAGCAGCGTTCAATATGCAATGAACTGCAAACCATTTACACAGCAGCAAACATGTGACGCTTTCTGAAATTTCGGTCAATGTAGCGATATTTTCTTTTTACCAGGCTCGGCGCTTTAATACACTTTCTTTCTTTTCTTGCGTAGCTGCTCACCATTAGTAATGCAAGAATCTACAGCTTGGTGAAGGCAGACAGTTACGAAGGAAAGGCTAAATGCGGCAAAACTAAATGTAGTGGAGGAGTGGTGGAGTGGTAGTAGTAGAAGATACACGAAGCCCAAGTCCAAGCGTCTTGTTTCAACTTTTTATTCAAGAAAACAATGCAAGGAAACGTAGAGGACGAAGGCGAAACCCGTAGACAGCAAAGCAAGTGTAGTGTCGTGTTCAGCTGCTAGGAGCGAATGCATGCTTATGCCGGTGTCCGGCCTATACTTATAGCCCCGGCGCGGACTGCACAGAAAGCACCGTCCGGCGGTGATGAAAATCGGACTGAATACGGCCAGAAACACGGAATCTGTGTTTCTTACACTTGCTTTACCCTACGTTATTTAAACAAATACATAACCAATCATAACAAACAATACATCAAATTAAAGCTACGACCTTTAGCTTTCCATTGCAATAGCTCACATTTCGTAAAAACTTATATTTATTTAGTAAGATGCAAAAACAATGGTCCTAGTGAAGGCACTGAACCAACTTCAGTGCGGAAAATTACAAAACTCTCTAAACTGGAATAATGGACAAACTCATAAATCATACAGATAAAAAGAAGAACCCTAGACAAACATCATGATATGCGTTACTTGGGGGAAAATTATACATTGACTTAGTACGAAGCGGTAAAGTCCGAAAGTAAATGGAATCGGCTAAATTCCTGCGCGAGTACCTGTCTGCATAAATTAGCAATCTTTGCAGAGGAACCAAGCATCACTCATTACAACCAAATCCTTATAAACAAACTAAAATCATATGCAACATAGGTACGGGATATGTAATAGTGATACAAAAATGACAAAACAATGATTGAAAAGACAAAGATGAGTTTGTGAGAATCAATTTCTCTCGACGATACATGAAAACCGGTCAAGGTCAGAGTGACGCTTTGGTCAGTTCGAAGCATTATCGTAAATAACACAATAATATGCAGCCATCCAGCCTAATCAGTGACTTCTATGCAAACCTAAATATAATTAGGACCGTATCAAAGATAAAAGGGACTTTGAAAGATAGAAGTTAGGTAGATATATAAAGAAAGGTATTGTATTAGAATTTGCGCCGGCAATGGTGCGCGCGCAGCATCGTATCGTCTGCTATGGGATGGGTTATCCCGTTTGTACTGTACACAAGGCTGTTTCGCTATGCGATGATTAGAGTGTTTAGGGTAGCGAAGTGCACTTTGCTACATCCCCCCCAACTCTTTTACATATCAGCGGCCGCGCTGATTTTAAGAAAAACAGGAAAGCCTAAGGGCTGAATTTATCAAACCATCTTAGATTATCCAAAAAGAGAAAAATTGCGAAAACTTTGCCTATGACTTTCACATATGTTACTGAGAAAATCGACAGTTACAAAAACATGTTCTCGTGATCAGTACCAGCTTTGCTAAATCAAAAGTGAGGCCTGCATTTTACAAAGTGTCTCACATATGATCAAAGTACTGCGTCAAAAACATAAAAGTGCAAACAATCAGGAATTTCATGGGAAAACATTGCTACATTTATCAAACCATGGCAATACAAAATGGGAATGAGATGACTTAGACATATGGTTCAATCATCTTGACAGTCAATTTTCTCCACTAAGAAAAAAGTAACACAAAACCATACAAAAATGCAACCTTCATCCCCACCAACCCGTTTAGTTGATAATATAGGGTTTCTCTTTCAATGTGCGCTCTTGTATGCACAAGCTCAAAACTCACAAAAACTCTCGCTCACGGCTTTACAGTAAAGGCTGTGTTTAAGACGTATTTTAGGTGAAAAACGTAACAGTTACAAAATGGACAGATTCACTAATGAATGACGTAGTTACCTGACACTGTTAAAATGATACATCATGTACAATACACCTGACACAATGCAATGACATCCAACATTACAAATGATCTGTACCAAGCCTATTTAAAGGTAACAAGGTAAATCATAACTTAGTTTACGCTTAAGAGAGCAATTAAGAAAGTGATGATACAGGGCCTTATTTGAAGGTCAGCAAGTATTCACTAAATTACTTTCAACCCTAGGTGGCAATTACCATCAGATTTGTAGTATCTGCTTGTGCCAAAAAAAAAATCTTTCAATAAGCGCAAACATCCGCCAACACATTCCACTCAAAGCATCATGACAAATAATCGCAACAATCAATATCAATCATACCAATGCAAGAAACATGGCATAGCATACATGAAAATGAACATTATCAAACATCAACAAATTAAACGGCAGTAAACACACCTGCGAGTCTCTTCGTGGACGCAACACTTGCGTCACTTCACTGCCGCGAACACCGAGGAAAGTCTTATGTAATACCACATGGCTAACGTCACCAGCCCAAGTCTGTATCCGTCAAGTCCGATATGACGTGTCACACTAGCTAAGAATGGGATTGCACGCGCTACAGCCACTCGAGTACAGTATATACACTGGCTGAGTCCTGTAGGCTCTCTACACCGTCATACACAGTCCGTTGAATAAGGGCTATAGTCACACTCACCAAATGGGCACCACACAGTTCCATCAAGGTCACACAACCGCAAAATAACACTTCGTCGAAGGTGGCGGCCGGCTTTTCTCGCAGGAAGCGGCACATGTCACGCTTCAGGGATTGTGGGTGGAGTCCTGTGGCGAAGGTCTTGCGCAGCGTATTGTCGTTCAGTGTGTTGGCCTCGGCAGCATTGGTCTTGGCCCACGCATCGCGTAGGTGGCTGGCGTACTCGCTAACGGACTCGCCGAGACCCTGTTGTCGTCTGTGGAAAGCGGCAGCCAGTGCGACACTATCTCGCTGGTCGCCCCACGTCTGCTCCAAGATGGCGTAAATTTTGGCCGGCGTGTTGACCTCAGCTGCTGGTCGCCTGATGACCTCCTGTCGAGCCCTTCCGTCCAGCGCTCCAAGGATCCATGCCGCTGCAGCAAGTGCAGGGACCGTCTGTAGCTGCAGGATCAGCTTGGCCTCTTGGATAAAAGTCTCGGCGCAGTCGCCCTCGCCGGTGAAACGCCTCAGCTTGCAGAGCCGCAGGTTGGGGGTGTTTGCCTCGTCCGCCATGTTTGCCTGTACTGTCTTCTTTCAGTTGATGCTTCTGTACCCTGCTGCGCAGCGCCAAATGTAGTGGAGGAGTGGAAGGGGTGGTAGTAGTAGAAGATACACGAAGCCCAAGTCCAAGCGTCTTGTTTCAACTTTTTATTCAAGAAAACAATGCAAGGAAACGTAGAGGCCGAAGGCGAAACCCGTAGACAGCAAAGCAAGTGTAGTGTCGTGTTCAGCTGCTAGGAGCGAATGCATGCTTATGCCGGTGTCCGGCCTATACTTATAGCCCCGGCGCGGACTGCACAGAAAGCACCGTCCGGCGGTGATGAAAATCGGACTGAATACGGCCAGAAACACGGAATCTGTGTTTCTTACACTTGCTTTACCCTACGTTATTTAAACAAATACATAACCAATCATAACAAACAATACATCAAATTAAAGCTACGACCTTTAGCTTTCCATTGCAATAGATCACATTTCGTAAAAACTTATATTTATTTAGTAAGATGCAAAAACAATGGTCCTAGTGAAGGCACTGAACCAACTTCAGTGCGGAAAATTACAAAACTCTCTAAACTGGAATAATGGACAAACTCATAAATCATACAGATAAAAAGAAGAACCCTAGACAAACATCATGATATGCGTTACTTGGGGGAAAATTATACATTGACTTAGTACGAAGCGGTAAAGTCCGAAAGTAAATGGAATCGGCTAAATTCCTGCGCGAGTACCTGTCTGCATAAATTAGCAATCTTTGCAGAGGAACCAAGCATCACTCATTACAACCAAATCCTTATAAACAAACTAAAATCATATGCAACATAGGTACGGAATATGAAATAGTGATACAAAAATGACAAAACAATGATTGAAAAGACAAAGATGAGTTTGTGAGAATCAATTTCTCTCGACGATACATGAAAACCGGTCAAGGTCAGAGTGACGCTTTGGTCAGTTCGAAGCATTATCGTAAATAACACAATAATATGCAGCCATCCAGCCTAATCAGTGACTTCTATGCAAACCTAAATATAATTAGGACCGTATCAAAGATAAAAGGGACTTTGAAAGATAGAAGTTAGGTAGATATATAAAGAAAGGTATTGTATTAGAATTTGCGCCGGCAATGGTGCGCGCGCAGCATCGTATCGTCTGCTATGGGATGGGTTATCCCGTTTGTACTGTACACAAGGCTGTTTCGCTATGCGATGATTAGAGTGTTTAGGGTAGCGAAGTGCACTTTGCTACATAAAAAAAAGTGGCTATATTAACCGAAATCTCAGAAAATATGACACATGGGAGTGAAACAAACACATAAACACAGCAGTAAATGAGCAAATAGTGTGCACAGTAAAAAAAAAAGTTTTACACATATAAAAATTTAAATGGTTGCCCATATGGTCTTTGTTGATGTTCTTTGTCTCGTGACGTTATCAATATGTCCACAAAATTCAAAACAGGTATCAGATTTTACCCGCAACTACTGACTCGAGCAAATAGTGTGCACAGTACAAAAAAAAGTTTTACACATCAGCAAATAGGAATGGAAATGTAACCCAGTGGTAAATTTACAGTGGGTTCTGTGAACAATAACAAATCATGTAATTGGGAAAGAATGAAACAGCGTTAAATTGTGCCCTTTTTTGAGATTTCAGTCAATGTGGACAGTCTGAGAATTCAATCAATGTGACACAATCATTTTGTCACGCTTCAACCAAGATGATGAATGCTAGTTAAAATGTGTAAAAGAATATAGAACACCAATCATATAATTGGGAAAGAAATCTCGTCGCAGTACCCGACAGCTCGAGTCACCCACAATGAAACGTTTGCACGATTGACTGGACTTAAACAAATTAGCGGCTACATTGACATAAGTGAGGGACATAAATGTGCAAAAATTGTGCCCAGAGAACAATAGTTGTACACATCACCATATATGTCTTAAGACGGGGGAAAAAACAGCACTAAATGGAACAAAATTTGTACACTTCAGCAAACATGTGAGTGAAAAATAAAATGTTAACCCTTACACCGGTGCAATTCTGTAACACATGTTACATAGCCACTGGTGAATTAACAGAGAGAAAAATAACAAAAAACAGTCATATAGGTTTTCGCATCAATGGGAGGTAATCGGAACCGACCAAACAGACTGAGCCAATAGCGCGACATATGTCGTGACAACCAGGTGACAGTATACGTAAAGAAGCGGGACATATGTCGCGACAACCAGCCTAAGGGCTAAAATGTGAAATTGGTTCTGCGTTCTGCGAACAACAAAATGTTTACACATGCATTGTGCACAGAGAACAGAAGTTTACAGATCACCATGCATATATGGCATTATGATGGTTAGGCCTGAAGAAATACATTTGCTTTTGTTTAATATTTCTCTTGGGCTGCAAGCCAGCACAAAATAATTAAAACATTTCATTTGCCAAATCAGCGCCACCAAAACTGATAAATAGGACTAAGCATGGAGCATTCATGGCAGGGGCTCTTTTTTGTTTGTCATGCTGTGTGCCACACGCGTTGCAGTTGTCACCGTGTGTAGAGTTTAAGGGGAGGCACTGGTGTTAAAAGTGATTTTTTTTGTTTCATAACTCTTGGGTCAACAATTGTTTTAGAATTTAAGTACTCAGTCTATCTCCTGAGAAAATGGAAAAAAAATAAAAATTGGACCATCGGTTGCCATGGTAGCAATCCAAGATGGCCACCAAACTGCCCCTTTTTAAAACCCTAAGGCTTTTTTAAAACTGCATGAAATTTAGTTTTGATGCTTGTTATTTATACTTCAGCACAATGCCGAGAAACTGATTGAGGCTTTTTTTGATATCTCAAGTCATTTAAAAAATATCAATGATGAAAGTGAGTGATGTTGAATTTCATGAAAAAACGCCCCCAAAAAGGGTATAACTTCTCAAAAAAAAAATTTTCAACAAATCCCTCAATCAGTTTCTGCAAAATAACACACTCAAGATGTACGCAAAGTTTCAACAACGCAAGTTTATTAGAAAAAAAGCCTTAGGCTTTTGAAGTGACAAAAAAGTAGTTTTGAGAAAATGCACAAAACATGAAGAAAATGATTTTTTTTCACACAAACGTTTACGAAACATGTAACAAAACAACACTGACAAAACAACAAGTCTTGCTGAGTTCCACAAGAAAAACGGAAACTAAATTCAACAAAATGTTAAAAAAAAAACAGCCAGTGTTCTGCAAGCACCAAGGAACCTGTTCCAAGGTCACAATGATCAACTCTCATCCGTTATGTGCACGCTGCATAAATTATGCCCATCCATAATTCCCAAATTGTTACCAGTGAAGCCTCTTATCTTGGACCTCTTTTGGACTTGCTTTGATTTATCAGGGAAATTTATAACAGTGTCCTTTACTTTTTATACTACGATATTAGGGTTGACTTCTGTGAATTGCCATGCAGTGCCATGGGTACTTTGGAAGCTCCTCTCCAGCTTCCACCTCACCATCTGTAGAGAACATAAATTCAAAATTAATAATATGATATGTCTATTACAAACTCAATACGGCTATTCACATTTTCCCAACAATGACACGGGTACCCCCCCCCCCCCCCCTACACACACATTTGAAAAACAGGTATTGTAATATGTGATAACACGTTATTTCGGCGCATGCTTATGTCAGTGCTAATAGTCAAGCAGTGAACAAAAAGATGTTGAAAAATCATGTGAATGGTGCTAAGGCAGTGCTGGTCTGGTCTACAGCTATTGCACATACTTCATGCGAGCGGCCCTCGCTTCGCATCTCTGTATGTATGTCTCTGACTGCATGCAGAAACCATATGGTCTGCATGGGAAGTATGACCACAAGCAATGTTCACTCACTGGTCCATGTGAATGCATGTTTGTTTGTGCCACAAGAAAACTTTGATCACAGGAGGAAGCTATAAGTAATATGCTCAAGAAAATAAATGAGGAAAGAACAGATGTTTTGCCCCAACAGGACAAACCTTGTGACAACCAAGCTTCACAGTAGCCGCACATTACTGACTTTGCATCCTATTCAGTTTCTTTGCATCAGGGTGTTGTTAGTAAGATTCTCTTCTTCAGCAGTCACACACAGTCACACACATGAACACACAGAGCCAGAGCCGCAAACATAACCAAACACATTATAAACTTCTACATTTCTGTCAAAAAAAAGAAGAAAAAATGCATACCTACTACAAGCTTTATCAGCTGCTTGGAATCTTTACTGCTCTGCTTGGGCTAGTATTCAGCTGCAGCAGATTTCCCAGGAGATGCATGGTGTTGCACCATGGCTGAACAAAGTCATTTTTGTATTGATTGTTCTTTTTTTAAGCAGTTTATTTGCTTTTTTCCCGAAAAAAGATATATATAGGGTCTGCCTTTTCGTTGCCATAAATGGCGAACTCCGTGTTGTCCTTACTGCCGTACACATTCCGCTCCGCAACTCTAAAATAAGTCGTGGTTCAAAACACACATGGAAACGTGCTTCAAACGTACACCACCGATGGTGTTTTCTTGCTCCAACCCAGCTGTTGCAAGGGAAGCAGCATAGTTTCCAGCCAATTTTCATTCTGGACGAAGTTGAATGCACAAACTTGATCTTCCGATTCGTTCGTAGCAATAGCAGACGACACTATCGACTCGCACTTTCTTTTTAAACTTCTGTCACGCCAGCCTTTGCAACTAATCTGATTTTACCCAATAATCATCCTTTGCGTGTCTAGCACTGAAATCGGGGTAAAACGTGTGATAAACTGAAGATTCCACAAAGATATCCAAGGAAAATCGCAGCTGTAGGTGTTTCACATCGCCTTTGGCAAGATCTGGCGGAAATTGAAGAATATTGCATTCTGGGAAGGCCGAATCGAACCGAACGAGACCGAGCATAAACGAAGTTTAATATCCGCGATTCGATTGGTCAGTAGCGAAAATTGTTCATACGGAATTTCCCGGAATCTTCATCGGTTCTCTTCGGCTCTTTGGAATGTCTTCTTGTTGCTGTTACTAACGGCGCGAAACCAGTAAACGGAAATTCCCGTTGTCCGCGGTATGAACTGATCCTAGCAAAGAAAAGACAACTCATTCCAGTCATGCAAACGTGACTACCGTTCACGATTTGTTTGACTCACAGTCACCACTCAAACATACGCATTTTTTTGCCGTTTTGTGTGTTTTCAATACACAATTGCATACACATACATTGTTCATTTAGCCGTTTTGACCGTTTATGATTAATTCTGATCTAAAATCAGTACATCAGAGTAACCAGAAGAGGTTCAAAATCCAGAATCAGAAAGAAAACGGAAATGACCAGGGAACAAAAAAATCACTTTTTTCACTGTGGTGTCTGCCCTTAAGATGATGTGATTCCTATTCTTATAAAGACAAAGTCGATCTCCGTTACACCCCCGCAACAATTTACATGGTTGCCCATATGGTCTTTGTTGATGTTCTTTGTCTCGTGACTTTATCGATTTGTCGCAAAATGATTCCACAAAATTCAAAACAGGGATCAGATTTTACCCGCAACTACTGACTCTGAAAAGGTTGTGAAAAAATGGGTTGAATGTGAATGTTTATTCCTGAGACAATGCTTGGAGAGCTTCTCCCGATGTGACTGCGTCATCTGAAGTGGACTGGGTTGCGTTTTGTGTTGCATCAAACATGTCTGTGGATTGTGTTGAATTTTGTGTTGCGTCAATCATGTCGTCATCCATGATTTGACTGAGCGTTAGGACGTCGACATTGTCGCGGTGGTTTGATGTGTTTGTAGGAGTGCTTGTTGCTGCAGGGTTGTTTGGTGCAGCGGTGGGTGTAGGTGAACGTAGTGCAGATGAAGATTAGCTGGCTATTGCCGCAGGGTTGTTTGGTGCAGCGGTGGGTGTAGATGAACGTAGTGAAGATGAGGTGGCCGACTGGAGGCGTTGATTTTCACGCCTAAGATTGGTTAGTTGTGTGAAGTCTTTGCTCGCTTTGGTTTTTGCATCTGACAATTGGTTGATGATGGTCTGGAAAGATTGCTTTTGTTTTTGTCGAAGTCGGGGTACTGCTTCACAGGTCAAGTTGTGGTCAGCGTCTTGAAGTGAGGTCGCAGTGAGTTGGTCATATCTGAAGAAAATTACAAAAAATTATACCTTATACACAGGAGTATGGAACACTGAAAAAAGATTTGTTTTGGCAGGAATGACGTTTGCATGATTACGTGTACATGAACAAAATTTTCTGTTTATACGTTTGCTCATTGGTGTGAAAATCCAGCCCCCCCCCCCCCCCCCAAAGCATTAAAGGTAAAAGCCATCGTAAAGATACGAAATGGAAATCTATAACGTCTAAAATATATAAAGATTCAAACGCATATTGCAACTAAATGACAACAGAACATATACATGGTCCAAACACACACACACACACAATCGAGTTCACGCATCCATGCATATAAAGTCATGTACACACACACACACACACACACACCCAATAAATGTACGTCCAATGGCACGTGTGTGTGTGTGCTGTTTTCAGGTAATGGTAATAGCACCGCCCTCCCTCCCCCTCATGTATGATTTTTACGAAATGGAAATCTTTCCTTGAACCCCCCCCCCCCCCACTCATGTATTGCCTATGCCTGGGTTAGTAAACAACGAAAGAATGCAGCGTTTCTTTCTGCATCTGCATGGGTAACGCCGGTGTGACGTTTTCATCTTTCGCCGTGTAACGGTGTTGATATTTCGATTCTCGGCCTCGTTGATCTAGTATAAACTCTACACTCAACAAAAAAACACCCTTCGATAGTACTGATAAGCGACCTTGTGTACCCTACATTCATGGGGCCAAATTTGTCCAACCAATTTTTTTTTTATTTAACTTGAAATTTGATTCATCCTCAAATGTTTCCCTTCTTACTCAAGGGACGTAACCACTCGGTACACGTTTTCTTCTTCTTCTTCTTCTGCGTTCGATGTTGGGTTACACATTTTCGAAAAAATCGATTTCGGGTGTGAAATCTATTAAATTTAACCAATTTTCTTCACATGCAAGAAAATGACATGCTTTTCGTCCATAAATAATTTCACTTCTTAATTTTACCAGGAAACATTTCAGTCTTGAGTATCGAGGGGGAAATATGTACACAGGCGAAAGATGAAATCGTGACACCAGCAGAATCCCAAACTTTGGCTTAGTACCGCACCCCCCCCCCCCCCCCCCGTCCATAATGTATGGCAAGATTCCTTGAATCCCCCCCCCCCCACATGGCCTATGCCTGGGTTAGAAAACAACCAAAGAATGCAGCGTTGAAAGAGCGAAAATCCTGCAGTTCAGCCGTGGCGTGTCAAAATGGCGGGGGAAGATTGAGAAACGTGGCGAATATCTCTATAGTATAACCCTTGTGGCAGAATACAGCAAGGTTAGGAACACTTTAAGAAAGTTTTAGACTGATAAAGGGGATTTACCTGTAGAGCCAGTTGATGCGACAGCAGATTGACAGCTGCCTCGATTCAAAGCTGGGCAGAAGCAAGCGGTCCGAATGTTGCCACGCTTTAGGTCTGACTAAAGACTGCGCGACCGCACGCGACTACACGCGACCTTGCACGGCCTCAAACTAAAGCATGTACGTGTAATATTTTTTTTATATATCCAGTATCTTCACAACATTATCATACTTTGTACCGAGTTTTAACGAAAAAAAAGGATGACGTCTGAGATACATAATGATTCAAACGCATAGTATAACATTTGTAATTGACAACAGAAAATATATACATGGTTCACACACACACACACACATCCATGCATATTTAAAGTCATGTACACACACACACATGGCATCAAGCAATACACAATGACACATATGGAAAACGTATAATGAACATGAACATGGCAAGTAATTAACACCGTTACCTACTATAAAATTGATGATATATATATACCACTCACTTGCTATTCGCCTAAATGCTTGCAGTGTGCTGTGACACATATAAGAAACCAAAAGAAAAAAGGACTTTACTTTGGCGAAAAGAGCATATGCTGCTTATTTTTGTACATAACTGCTATAACTGTATTTTTTCCGAACACTTACATGTAAAAAACATAGAGATATATCTTACCATTTCACTAAGACAGCCAAAATAACGGTCAAATTAAGGGGAGATCATGATGACGTACATGTCTATGGTTGCACAGTTGCCGCCCTTGGTTCGAAAACCCGGGGGAAAATATTTAGTCGCTGGAGACCTATAAGGTTATACGGCGACTTATCAGATGATAATGTTTCGAACTTATCTTTTAAAAATTAAGTAAACAAATCTATGGAATATTTTGGAGTTCCATGTGATTGGTTAAACAGATAAACAGATCTATCTATCTTCTTATTATTTTATCTACTGTGATTACATTTGAAAACAGATCTTTTCCGACGCCCCCCACTAAATTGACCTTGCACTACCTTGCACTACCTTGCGGGGCCTCAAACTAAACATTATCATACTTTGTACCGAGTTTTAAGTCAGAGAAATAAAACACACGACGGCTAGGTTCGTCTGGGGTAGAGAAATAAAACACACGGCTAGGTTCGTCTGAGGTGCGGTCGCGTAGTGTTTAGTCAAACCGTTCGCTTTCGGCCAATGGGATAGCTGGGATATTCTGTCTGCTACGACATTTCACGTTAAAAAGGCCTCAAAAAGCCATTTCGCTTTCGAAGTCGTCAATCTAACCCAGCCTATCGTCTTCATCGCGATCCGTTCCTACGGGAAAACCGAGGGACAGGGTCCAAACCGGCGGGGTTTGGTAGGAGATACGTCCACACGGCGACGAAGCCCACGCGTATTATAATATAGATTCATGTATTCAAGCCTGTAGTTGCTAGTTTAAATGCGGTTTGTTTGTATTGTTTGCTCCAGATATGTATATTTTGTACATTAGAGTGTTCGGAACTTTTGAGTCGCAAAAGGTAGTACCACAAAGTGTACCTTGAGCTATTGAGGATTCAGGCCTGTGGCTGGGTAAGTTATTTTGGTTGTTGGGTAAGTTACCGAAAATTATCCCCCCCCCCCCCCCATCTGCTTCTTTCTCTCTGTAAACTTCTTGGGCTAGTTATTTTTTGATAACTTACCCAACAACCAAAATCACTTCCCCAACAACGGGCCTGAATCCTCGATAGCTCATGGGTAGGCAATGTACACATTGTGGATCTACTTTTTGCGACTAAAAAGTTCAGAACACTCTAATGTACAAAATATACATTTCTGGAGCAAACAATACAATCATACTGCATTTAAACCAGCAAATACAGGCTTGAACACATGAATCTCAATATAAAATCCATGAGTTTCTTTTCTGAATTCAGATCTCCCGTGCACAATCGTTAATCGCTAGCAAGATTCCAAGGCAAGTAACTCTCATACTTTGTCTAGCGACACCAGTAGTTCCCCTTTCAGATTTCGGCTGCATCGACAATAGACTGCAATCCGACGGTCAGTTTTCAACAATATTTTGATTTTATAAACAGATCACACGCAATCAAATGCAAACACCTAATCAATTTAAAGAACATGCAGCGGTTTGATACACTATTTTGCCCCAGAAAACTGAACTTCATACAGTTTTTAACGTTGGAACACGGGTGTAAAACTTCGTCTGCTAGTCACATTCGAGGAAAGAACATTTTCCTGGGCGATACCAAAACATGAACAGAACACACACTATCTGCCTTTATCGCCACAGCAGAATAACAACATAACTGTGTACTTGATTTTAGTCCAAAACAGTGAAACTGACAAGAAGTGTTAACAGAATTGATTGATTTTTCCTGAACTATACAACCGCACATTATTCAATCGCCTGCGCAGGTAGACTGGTTGAGTGAATAGGATTCGATCACACTTTCGCACAAAAACTCCTCTTTTCTTAGAAAAACTGGAGAAAGGAGGAATAAATAGATCACACACCTCGTCTCGGAAAGTATTAAAAATAATGGTCTCAGTTCGCGGTCATGAACAAGCTCGCTGAAGCTCGCATTTTTCATGATCCGCTAACTTCGACCATTATATTTAATAATCACTGAGACTCGGCATGTAACCTCTACATAACTAGCCCCACAAGTTTACAGATAGAAAAAAGCAGAGGGGGAATCATTCCTGGGACTTTACCCTTGCAGGTAAGTGTACTGAAAGTCGTATGTGAACATAACAGAACCAATCCTGGGCTCGTATTCTTGAAACAGTTGCAACTCATATACCGGCCTGTAAAACCACTTCCGCTCGATAAGTCCGCTAAGTGTTATTCATGAATCTCCGGTAAAGACTTACCCGGGTGTCTCCGAGCTGTACATTTAGAGGACCCATCCCCCTCCTCTAAAACCGTCAATTTTGAATAAATCTTGTTAAAATATTGTTTGTAGATTTATGTCCCTCATGGACACACATTGGTTTCATTTAAGCACCAATGCATTGCGGAAAAATACGAGATACCGCTCGCGAAAGATTTCAACCGCTGCTCGATCATACCGGCTTGTGGTGAAAGCGTGCTAGCGTCTTGTTTAATGCATTACAGTGTCCGTTTCTTTTCAACTGGTTCCGTGGTCAAACGGTTCTCTCGTTCGCCTGATGCGTGATGGAGTCGAGTTCAAATCTCCATCTGCCCGTAATTTTTTTTCCCCTTTGGCATTTGTTTATTTTTGTTTATTTTCTTCATGTGCAAAAGAGTACGTTATAATAGCAACATTGATTTAAACAAAATAATTTTAGCCTGGAATGTTTTTTTTAAAAATCTTTGGTTAACATGATATCAGTTTATTGATAAAGTTTGTTAACTTAGACATGTAAACATTTGATTAAACAATTTAAATAAATAACCATGAAGGAGGATGCTTCCCGCTTAAAAAAACAAAGGTGAGAGAGAAAAAAAAACCTAAAATGCGGTAGCAGCCACCTGCATGCAACTGAGATTAAAAACAAAAAATAAAAAATAAATAGAAAGGGTCTCCCCGTGTTTTTATTTCATTCAGTTTGTTTGGGTAGTTGCTATTGACTTTGAAACTGACACGCTGGCTAAAAAGCTGCAACATTGTGTCCTCCAAAGTCAAACTGTCGTTTAACTACCGCCCAGTATTTATTTTTACTGCCCAGTAATTACTTATTTTTCCCCGGTATTCATGTGTGTCTAGCGGAAGGTCGGCAGCTACCTGTTGGTTATTTTTAGAATTGAAGATTCCCGATGCTTGCTCTTCTCTGCGCACGCGTTACCGACGTTTTCGCCGGCGTGTCAGTTTCAAAGTCAATAGCAACAACCCAAACAAACTGAATGAAATAAAAACACGGGGAGATTTTATTTTTATTTTTTTTATAAACCTCAGTTGCATGCAGGTGTACATAGTATAGTACCTAGTAAACGCCCACCCCCCAGTTTCGACCAGTGGACTAGTAGACAAAGAAAATAAATAAAGATTATTCAGTCTGCTGTTATTGTTGTTTTTCAATTGTTTCCTTTCCTTTGACATGCTTCGGGGATTGGACAGAAAAAGGTTTCTGGAGTGGCTAGAGAATCGCAATACATTTTTGACTGGGTGGAAAAAGAAGAAACGAAAGATTCATCTTTGGTTTAAACATAAGTTTATTTCAACAAATGTTACAATCATGACATGTATACAAAAGACACAGGTAACAGCAACAAGCTAGAAGCTTATAGTGGTGTTCCTGCATGGATATTATAACGTAAAGCGGTAACGGATGAACAATTTGTCTAAATAAACCAAATTGGAAATCCAAAGCATCATCATTATAATCATCCTCGTCTCATTAATCATCCAAAATTATAATAACATAATAAACGTTGCATAATCATTATAAAGAAAGACAGTAAGAGCAAGGAAGGAGGGAAAGAAAAAGAATAAAAAGAAGAGGGATGGGTAGGAGTTGTGCAGAAATTAAAGTTGTTGTCCGGCTTGTGGAGCATTGATTCTGGTTTGCCCAAAGCGGCCTGAACGTTCAATGAACGAGTGTACTCTGGAAAAAATGTTCCTGTTCAAATCTAGAGAATACTGTCTGTCTCCATTTAGAAGGTGGGGGAGGTGAATACTGTGGTTAGGGAAGGTATGTTTGGTTTCTTGACGTGCTTCGCGATAATTTGGACAATCTAATTGGAAGTGTTTTACGGTTTCGGACGGAAATCCGCAGTCACAAGATGCATCTGTAGCAGCGTGTCGTCTCACTAGATCGTTATTAAGATCACTTATATATAGCCTGAGCTTACAGTGAATTGTTTGTGATATGCGATCTCCAGAATACCTATAACACGGCGGACTTAAATCGTTTTTTGACAAAAAGTGCTTGACGGACTTACTAAGTTTTATGTAGTCTGGTAAAGAATTCCAGAGTTGTGTTGTAGATGGGAGAAATGAGTTTTTGTATAATTCAGTGTTAAACGATGGAACTTTCCTATCTAAAGGTCCGAGTCTGCGCTGGCGATGTTGATGGCTTGTACCGCGGACTGCTCCAACAATGGTCTTCATCTTCAAAGCTTCATCTTTGGCGGGAAGTGATGTCTGAAGAGGTTGATTTTGTGTGTTACTGTTAATGTGTGTGTGTGCGTGTGTGTGTGTGCTTGTGTGTGTGTGTGTGTGTGTGTGTGTGTGTGTGAGTGTGTGTGTGTGTGTGAGAGAGAGAGAGAGAGAGAGAGAGAGAGAGAGAGAGAGAGAGAGAGAGAGAGAGAGAGAGAGAGAGAGAGAGAGAGAGAGAGAGAGAGAGAGAGAGAGAGAGAGAGAGAGAGAGAGAGAGAGAGAGAGAGAGAGAGAGAGAGAGAGAGAGAGAGAGAGAGAGAGAGAGAGAGAGAGAGAGAGAGAGAGAGAGAGAGAGAGAGAGAGAGAGAGAGAGAGAGAGAGAGAGAGAGAGAGAGAGAGAGAGAGAGAGAGAGAGAGAGAGAGAGAGGGGGGGGAGTTTTGTGCAATAACGCATCCTTTGAACACTTCTATGACAAATGACCAAAATATCGTTTTTCTAGCTAAGGACCCGCTCCTGCCAATGGTATAGTACCTAGTAAACGCCCACCCCCACTTTTGGGCAAAACTGGTACATAGGGTGGGTGGGCGTATACAAGGTAGTTAACGGTAATATCATGTTAACCATCAATTTAAAAAAAAAACTCATTCTCACCTAAAATTAATTTTTTAAATCAATTTTGATATTACAACGTACTCTTTTGCACACGAAGAAAATAAACAAAAACAAACAAAATTAATGACAAAGAGTAAAAAAAAAAAAAAAGTAAGGCCTGATGGAGATTCGAACTCGACTCAATCGTGCACCAGGCGAATTCGATAACCATTCGGCTACGGAATCAGACACCAGTTCCCGCAACTGTAATGCATTAAACAAGACGCAAGCACGCTTTCGCAACACGCCGTTATGATCGAGCATCGGTTGAAATCTTTCGCGAGCAGAAGCTCGTATTTGACCGCAATACATCGGTGCTTAAATGACACCAATGTGTGTCCATGAGGGACATACATCTACGAACAACATTTGAACAAGATTTATTCGAACTTGACGGTTTTAATGGACAGTGTTGGTGAAGTTACTGACAGGTAGCGACTTTACAGCAGGGGGAGGGGTCCTCTAACTTTACAGCTCGGAGACAACCCGGTAAGGACTTACCGGTGTTTCATAAATAACACTTAGCAGTTGGCGGACTTATTGAGTTTTACAGGCCAGTATATGAGTTGCAGCTTTTTTAAGAAAAAATCTTGTTCAAATATTGTTTGTAGAAAGAAGCAAGCATGAGGAATCTCCTAGAGTCTAAAAATAACCAATTCTGCTGGTAGCTGCCGACCTTCCGCCAGACACACATTAATACCGGGGGAAAATAAATAATTACTGGGCAGTAAAAATAAATACCGGGCGGTAGTTAAACGACAGTTTGACTTTAAAGGACACAATGTTGCAGCTTTTTCAAGAATACGAGCCCTGGTCTACAAAAGCATGAAAGCAGGAAAGAAATCGTCGTCAAAACTTGACTAAATGTAAAAACAAAGGCTTCAGGTGTCAATCAATAAAATGACTTGTAAAGACTTTCCATGTCAGACATGTTTTTATTTCAAACTTTGAGGTCGGCATCGTGGATTGACGCCCTCCCAAAGCCTAATCAAAGCCCTCTGTCGCTTCGCTTCGTTGGGCTTCAATTAGCTTTGGTCGGGTCCGTCGGGCTTCAATTAGCTTTGGTCGGGCGTCAATCCTCGATGCCGACCTCGAAGTTTGAAATAAAAACATGTCTGACATGGAAAGTCTTTACAAGTCATTTTATTGATTGACACCTGAAGCCTTTGTTTTTACATTTAGTCAAGTTTTGACTAACTGTTTTAACATAGAGGGGGAATCGAGACGAGGGTTGTGGTGTGTGTGTGGTGTGTTTTATTATTATAGTTATTATAGTGAGTATTTCTACGCACATACCCTCCCAGAGGGGAGGCTCATGGCGTTTACAATATGCCGTGTGAGATGGAATTTTTTACACAATATATCACGCATTCACATCGGCCAGTAAATCTCAAGCGTGTTAGGCGAGTATATACTTTCACGGCCTATTATTCCAAGTCACACGGGTATTTGGTGGACATTTTTTGTATATATGTCTATACAATTTTGCCAGGAAAGACCCTCTTGTCAATCGTGGGATCTTTAACGTGCACACCACAATGTAGTGTGTGTGTGTGTGTGTGTGTGTGTGTGTGTGTGTGTGTGTGTGTGTGTGTGTGTGTGTGTGGTGTGTGTGTGTGTGTGTGTGTGTGTGTGTGTGTGTGTGTAGAGCGATTCAGACTAAACTACTGGACCGATCTTGATAACATTTGACATGAGAGTTTCTGGGAATGATATCCCCGGATGTTTTTTTTTTACATTTTTTTCGATAAATGTCTTTGATGACGTCATATCCGGCTTTTTGTAAAAGTTGAGGCGGCACTGTCACACCCTCATTTTTCAATCAACTTGATTGACATTGTGGCCTAGCAATCTTCGACGAAGGCCAGACTTTGGTATTGCATTTCAGCTTGGTGGCTTAAAAAATAACTAATGACTTTGGTCATTACAAATCTGAAAATTGTAATTAAAATTATTTTTTCATAAAATGATTCATCTTATTACGTTCATCTTATTCTTCATCATTTTCTGATTCCAAAAACATATAAATATGTTATATTCGGATTAAAACAAGCTCTGAAAATTAAAATATAAAAATTATGATTAATACAAAATTTCCAAAATCGATTTGAAAACACTTTCATCTTATTCCTTGTCG